>NW_015505643.1:1569843-1652762 GCF_001515645.1 Sinocyclocheilus grahami | reverse complement strand
GTTCATTTTGTAAGTTTTCATGCAGGATTGTCATGACAAAATGGGCTTAATAGTGAATTGTTCATTTTATAAACTTCAATTTAATTATTGTGTACATTTGGATTGGTACTTTTAAAATCATGCTGCTGTGTGTGTGTGTGTGTGTGTGTTTTATTGAAATGTTTTAGTTTTCATATAGAAAAATGTATGATGCATGCGAGTAAACATTTATTTTGAATCTTGTGTATTAAAGTATATTTCATATCAAATGCCCAGAAGTTTCAAACATTATTTTTAATATCACAAACAGGAAATAACTTGCATAATACAATGAAACTAATAACTGTATAGGTCTACAACTAAATTACACAAGATTAATGTTTATAAAATGCTTAATATGTCATTATAAAATGCATACATGCATAAAGTATGACGTATCGTGTGTAATAAAAGCAAATTACCTCTTAAAACCGTAGGGTGGCGCTACTATGTAAAAAAAAAAAGTAAGCTCCGCCCCTCACTTCCGGTTCTGTGACTGCAGTTCTGTGGCTGTGGTTCTGAAACTGCTGTGCTGCGGGTCAGCAGCTGGATAGTATTGGTCCTCCCGGGATGTCCGTACTCTTCAGGAACATAGCGCGAGGCGACGGGGGATGTGACGGCAGCTGCGGCGCTTAACGTTACCTCCAGCTCTGGCGGCAGCGATGCTCCTGTCACATCACTAGCCACAGTTATGAACAGGAGCAAACTCAAGCCCCGCATCTTTCCGGCGTGTCATCTTCATTTCTTTCATACACTCCTGTTGCGATGGCAAGCCCTCCGCGGGACGCCCCGTTACCGGTTTACAACATCAACACACACACTCCACTTGCCGGTAACTCGCGTATGCTACGCTGGCGTATAGGACACGTGATTCGGTCGTGCACGAGGAGGTCCTATTTAAGAGCCGTCACCCATCATCCTCATCACAATATTAAGTGCATTAAAAACTCGCATTATCAGCCTATTTCTACGTGCCACGAAAAAGTACATTATGGAGAAATATATTTGTTTTTTATAGAATAATCGACAAGTCGATTTAACCATTTACGCAGTATATTCTAAATAATAGATGACAAAATTATGATTGTAGCTGTCAAATGAATGAAAAAGACGCATGCGCCCCCAGGAGGACAAAACAATGAAGAATTTCTGGCAATAATAAAACAGGGAAAGAAGTCTAATAAAACATTTAATTTCATTTCATTTTAAACAAAGCTTTGTCTTTGGATTCAAGGCCAACATGGCAATGTGAAACAATTCTGAGACGGAATATAATGTCTAACAGAAGCACTGTACTTGCCAACTATTTTGTGCAGGTGTCGAGTGGTGACGGGGACGTACAGCACTGGGACACTAATAGTGATACATTCAGAGTGAAGAACACATGCACCCATGCAGACAGGTAATAAGGTCATACATAAAACAACAGTGATTCATAGTGACTCTAAATTCCTACAGCATAACCCCCTGTGCAAAAAAGCAATACCAAGAAAATTCTTAAAATATGTGCTTGTAACGGTTTTTTTTTTTTTATGCTACAGCAATGTTGTGTCTTTAATGCAACACTTCTCTTCAGCAAGAAACAGAGTGGTCCATCCATGCACATTTAACACCATAACAATGGTATAACTAAAAAGGTTAAACTTGAACTCGTCAAAAACAGCACAAAAATAAATATCAGGACAGAAATGTGATACAGCAGAATACAGGGCTGTGTTGTAGCATCCACAAGCCTACCAAGAGAGCTCTGTGATTAATAAAAGAAAAACAAACATGTGATCTAGTTTATGGTCCTCTCTAATCGAGATCTCCTTGGTAGTCAGGATATCCAGTTGAACATCACCCAGGTGCACATGGGTCAGCTTTCCAGACACAAATTAAACCCGGTCCAAAACTAAAGAGTTTTCAATGGTTAATCATAACTGACAGTGCCGTTTATTCCAGGGTTCAGCTTCATTAATGGGCACAGGAAACCAGTGTGTTTGAGTAACCCTATTGCACTGATCTCAATTACGGGCTTCCATGATCCTAACTTTGAGCTGAGCCATTCTAACAGATATGGCTAAAATAGAAAAGTTTTGTCTTTTAAAAAATTCAGTATTAACTTAAAACCTTTCAAACCCTTAGATACATCTCTTTGATAAATTGTGCTCCAATCTATGCAATCTAAGGCTCTATACAAAATAATATGTGCATCTGGTCAAACTATATAGCATTTCATGTCACTGGATCATATTATATGCAGCTATTCTCCATCGGGAAACATGGGCTGTTATTTAATACTGTGCCATTAAAGTTTGTACCAATCAAATCATGATATGTCTAACGGACATCATGCGCACACTTCAGGTCTCTGTATAGTAATGCAGCTGTTTGTATTTCAGCTGGAAGTACATGATTGAGTTGTTCAGATTGGCAGATAAGATTTAGTTGCAGGCATCCCACAAAATGTCAACGAAGATCCCTTCATCACAGATCTTCCTGTCATTAATGCAGCTCTCCTTATGGCCTCATTGCTGCCTTGCTACAGTTTCCCCCACATGAGAACTAACAGCTTCAGACCTTCCCATTAGTACTGCCGAGGCCAAGGGCCTGCACCACATCCACACTCAGCCCACTCTTCAGAGTCCTCCGCACTGCAACACAAACATCACACCATTAAAACCACAACACTGTATGATATACTATAATATAAAAAACGTAACTCAGTGTCAAACAATCTAAATAATGCATAAACTATTTGCACATGTATAAAGACTGTCTGTCTTTGATGAACTAAACTGCTCTGGAATGGAAAAGGTAAAGCTTTCCTGTAGTTCAAACAGTAGAGCAAGGCGCTAGCAACACCAAGGTCATGGGTTTGATTCACAAGAACTAATAAAAGTGTACCTTGAATGCAATGTAAGTCACTTTAAATAAAAGCATCTACCAAATGTATAAATGTAAATAATAAAGGTGAAGCTGCAGATAAATTAGCAAATATTTAGCAAAATTTTGTGGGCAAAAAGTGTCCATTGTCAATAATGTAGTGATGTATGAAGCACCTCTCACACAGAAGTCACTTTCAAACCAAGCAGCTATCTGTAGGTCAACATGGCAAACTCGCATTACCAACCTGAACCCTGTTGCAAAGTCTGCATGCTGAAATCTTTCCCTCATGTTAAATTCCCAATTTCGTGAATTACTATTCCTATAGAAATGACTGGATTTCGAAAATGTGCCAAACAATGGTAAATCGACTGCGCTTTAAGACATACCATAGACAGCTTCAGCATATTGTAAGTAAACCTAAAAAGTCTCCGCTGTATAGATTATTTTTCAGGTTTGGAGGTTTGTGTGCTTTCAGTTTCCATTTTTAAAAGTACAGTTGCAAGAATGCCCTACAAAAGGCTCTTTGTGGTGTCGATTTCTGAGATGTCTGGCAGTTGAATTCGGAACAAGCAGAAGTAAAGAGGTGGCACGATATGGATCTGACAGGGAGATTTAGGGGCTTTTGAAAGTTAAGCAATGGTTGAAGCCAGATTACATTGTGTTTTGTACACAGATAGTGTTGAATGCAAACAGTGACTAAATCCTTAATCTCATTCCCCAGGTTTAGGGCTAAAACAACCCTCAGAACTAGTTATGTAGTTCAGTGTTCAAAAACAAGAAATAAAACATGCGTTGACAGTCTAAATGTACTTACATGATTTTCTGTTAAGCCGTGAGCGTTTCCGTGTTTTTGGACTAGACGCCCTCTCTGTGGGATTTTGGGTGACAGACTTAACCAGACGATCCATGATCTCATCTGTGGCATCGTCCTGTGAGCTGGCGCTGTCCTCTTTGGCTACAGACATGTTTGTACTAACCCTGCCTAAACCTGTGTAGAAATGACATTAGATCAATCATTACTTTGCTTAATTCCTTTAAAAATCAGTCCAAGATCTTTCAAAGGAAGCGTTAAAATGAATGAGGCTGGTATTACTTCTCAGCAAGCTGATGAAAATCAGTCATTTGTAAAAGATTCACAGATATTCAGGCAAATATACAGTTTGGGTGCAAAGTTTGAATCAATGGCTTATTCATCCAGGTTTTTCCTTTGTCTGTCTTGACAGCCCTCGAAAATCAATTTAGTTCATAATAAATCTGTTAGTTGAGCAAACCCACTCCATGCAGCCTGTGCAGTAGCTCTACCTTCATCATCATCATCATCCTGTGCTGATTGGCTCTCTACTGGTGAAGTAGGAGCGCTGTCAGAGTCATAAGGCCCCTCTGTGAGATCAAATTACCCAGCCTTAATGCTCTCATTAATTACAAAGTTTTACCATATATTAAAAGCTGCACAATTGCTTTATCGTTGCACACATCCATGCTCCAAATGCTGTACCTTCATGACTTAACTGAAGGGTTGGTGAAATTGGAGAAGTGTCACCACCAGTGCTAAGAATCTCTATAAAAGATCCCCAAATTGATAAACAACAAAACTTAAATAATAATAATAATAATGGTAATCATCATCATCATAATCATCCAAACAATTGCAATATATGACATTTTAAAAAGGCAAAATGAAAAAATAAAAAACAAGCACACCGAGCTACATCTGTGTTTGATAACTGAATTGTTTTTATTGAAACTGGAGCCCTTAGTTCTGCTTCTGGAGATCTACCTTCCTGCAGATGTTACTTCTGTGACTGTAATTAAACAAATCTGGATCAACTAAACCAGGTGTGCGAGAGAAGGGATGGAACTAAATTCTAAAGGAAGGTTGGGTCCAAGCAGGAGGACTAACACTGCTCTAAACTGCTACACCTGGATTTGCGTTGTTGTGGTATCTTACTTCGTACAGCACGGCTCCTGCGCAGCTTGCTGTTGTCATTGTTGGCGATGAGCAGGTTTTTCATGTTCTCATGCTCCTCTTGGGCTGGCTCTGATTCTATTGTTGAAGAAACCAGGGATGGGTTGTCCTCCAGAGACAGCTGTGGAACTGCTCCAGAAAACTTCTCGGTCTGTGAGAAAAAAAGATAGTACAATTAGTTATTGGTAATGTTTTTTTCCTCAGTCTACTAAATTGACAATTGAGGTGATACAGTGGGGTTTGTGGACAGGGCCATGAAATGGTTCATTCCTTTAAATGAACAATCTGAGTTCAATACCATTTTAGCTGTATTGACAACATTTGTGGCATAATGTCGATCAGGGCTGATGTCAGGGGGAGGACAACTGAGAAAATTGTCCCAGGCCTTGTGACGTGGTGGGCCAGCTAAATGCTTGATCTTTATAGTATTGAGTGTTCAGAGGTGGACCATAGTTGGGTCTGGACCATGGTCTAGGTTTTGTCTAGCAATGACCTTGATGGCACTGAAATGATGAAGATGTGAAATATTCTCTTATTTTGTTTAAAGAGCATATTTTTTCCATTTAGTACTGCCCAACAGAAGCCACACAAAATAAGTACACTTTACTCTAATCATCGTATTCAAAAAATGTTTTACTCCAGGAGGATTTTTCTGAAGATCAGTGGGCAGTTCAACAGCTCTGGACAACCAAGGGACTCATGAACAACTATCACAAAATATAAAAGCCGTGACTCATCCAGGAAAAATCACACAGCATTAAGAATCAAGCATATGTAAACTTTTTAACAGAGTATATAAAAAAAACATTATTATTATAATTTTTTTTATATTATTATTATTCCTGTTAATTTGTTCAACTTACTAACTTTTTTCAGATTCTACAAGATGTGTGTAAACTTAAGGCCATAACTGTAAATTGGAAGTAAATGAGCAATAATCATTAAAATAGTTCTAAAAATTATTTCAAAAAGACTAAAACATTATGCATGATGGTATACGATTAGTGAAATAAAATGAGAGTACATGCATTTTAAGTTCATGATTTTCCTCAAGAGCTACCATTCCACACCTCTGTGATCAGCTTGCCCCGGGTCTTGGTGCGCTCCCGGTGGACGGCACGTTTGCGTTTCTGGGTGAGGACTCTCTCTTGGGTGGTGCGGTACTCCAGGGCAAACTCACTGATGATCTTACAGAATTGAGTTACTTTAGTGTCCCGCACTGAGTAGGAGGGCTGACCCAAGTACAGCAAGAAAGAATGAAACCTGCAATGTGAAGGAAGTAGAAGTTAATATACTGTATGCTCCACTTCAGCCTAATTAAAAAATTAGGCACAGTCATTCATGCTCATCAACTTATGGGAAGCATCCAAATGAAGTTGGTATCTTTTGGTTTATCATGTTGAAGTATAAAATGGATTACAGTGAGTTTTTTTGTGTGTGTGTTACCTATTAATAATGCGTCTGTGCACTACTTTCAGGATGATGATCCTTTCAGTACAGTCCTTCAGAAATTCTGTCATTTTGTTTTTCAAGTTAGGTTTAGTTTCGTGTTTGGCCATTACTTTAAGGTTGTCCCAAGATGCTTTGCATTTTCTCTCCAGCTGAATAAGGTTTTCAGACAACTGCTCAAAATCCACCTGTGGGAAAAGAGAGGAGGTAGTGTTAAATTATGAAGATAAACAGTGTTATTGACATAGTTACCTTCAAAAGGAGAAACAGAACAGAAAATGTACACAGCAGTTTATTCATTAATGACAATGGCAACTTTTACAAGATGTGCTGAAGAAAACAAACGGCTACTATAAAAGCCTAAAATGAATAAATAGTGTTGAACATGGTTGTATCTAAAAGGTAAGACAAACAGAACAAAGAAATGAAAAATGCATATAAAGCGTCTGAGTCACCTACTTTAGCAGAGCGTGTGTTAGCAGGGATCTCAGAGTAAAGGTCTGTCGTATCTGGGTAGTTTTCCACCACAAAATTGCAGGTATGATGAAGCAGAGACTGCCTGTGTACTGTGTCCTTCACCTCAGTAACCTTCTCCAAATAACTGAGCTCAAAGCCCTTTGCCTGCCAGAGAGACAAGAAGTGACAATTAAAGTCATTATGTGATGTTCAATGAACTACTACATTAACTTTGTTGGAAACTGGTGGGGAAAAGAATATTAAGACAGCTACTCATTAAATCGAGTGGCACAAATGAAAGGACATCATGCTCTGAACAGTTATTAAATGCAGAGTTCAAGAGGTCAGCACAGAAAACGTGCCATGCAGGGTCTTAATCTTTTGCTTTTGTCTTGTCGAAGATAAGATATGATCAAGACATTAGCACACAGAGCTGCTCTGATTAATCACATGTGTTCATCAAGCTTCAGATTGGCGCACATGCGCTTAATACAGGTGCTGTAAAGGTAACTCTGCTCCTAGGACTCACTGCGGAGGAGATGGAGCACTTACATTGGAGCTATTAAGGAAGTTTCCAATGGCCAGTAGTGTTGCTAGGACACGCTTGAAGGTTTTGTTCTTGGCAAGTTGTTCCATACCCAGTTTCAGGTCAAAAAGAGGCTCTGCAATCTCCTGCAACATTCATGTGCGATGGATAGAAAAATGAGAGAGAAAGGTCTGTGAGAAAAAAAGATAGTACAATTAGTTATTGGTAATGTTTTTTTCCTCAGTCTACTAAATTGACAATTGAGGTGATACAGTGGGGTTTGTGGACAGGGCCATGAAATGGTTCATTCCTTTAAATGAACAATCTGAGTTCAATACCATTTTAGCTGTATTGACAACATTTGTGGCATAATGTCGATCATGGCTGATGTCAGGGGGAGGACAACTGAGAAAATTGTCCCAGGCCTTGTGACGTGGTGGGCCAGCTAAATGCTTGATCTTTATAGTATTGAGTGTTCAGAGGTGGACCATAGTTGGGTCTGGACCATGGTCTGGGTTTTGTCTAGCAATGACCTTGATGGCACTGAAATGATGAAGATGTAAAATATTCTCTTATTTTGTTTAAAGAGCATATTTTTTCCATTTAGTACTGCCCAACAGAAGCCACACAAAATAAGTACACTTTACTCTAATCATCGTATTCAAAAAATGTTTTACTCCAGGAGGATTTTTCTGAAGATCAGTGGGCAGTTCAACAGCTCTGGACAACCAAGGGACTCATGAACAACTATCACAAAATATAAAAGCCGTGACTCATCCAGGAAAAATCACACAGCATTAAGAATCAAGCATATGTAAACTTTTTAACAGAGTATATAAAAAAAACATTATTATTATAATTTTTTTTATATTATTATTATTCCTGTTAATTTGTTCAACTTACTAACTTTTTTCAGATTCTACAAGATGTGTGTAAACTTAAGGCCATAACTGTAAATTGGAAGTAAATGAGCAATAATCATTAAAATAGTTCTAAAAATTATTTCAAAAAGACTAAAACATTATGCATGATGGTATACGATTAGTGAAATAAAATGAGAGTACATGCATTTTAAGTTCATGATTTTCCTCAAGAGCTACCATTCCACACCTCTGTGATCAGCTTGCCCCGGGTCTTGGTGCGCTCCCGGTGGACGGCACGTTTGCGTTTCTGGGTGAGGACTCTCTCTTGGGTGGTGCGGTACTCCAGGGCAAACTCACTGATGATCTTACAGAATTGAGTTACTTTAGTGTCCCGCACTGAGTAGGAGGGCTGACCCAAGTACAGCAAGAAAGAATGAAACCTGCAATGTGAAGGAAGTAGAAGTTAATATACTGTATGCTCCACTTCAGCCTAATTAAAAAATTAGGCACAGTCATTCATGCTCATCAACTTATGGGAAGCATCCAAATGAAGTTGGTATCTTTTGGTTTATCATGTTGAAGTATAAAATGGATTACAGTGAGTTTTTTTGTGTGTGTGTTACCTATTAATAATGCGTCTGTGCACTACTTTCAGGATGATGATCCTTTCAGTACAGTCCTTCAGAAATTCTGTCATTTTGTTTTTCAAGTTAGGTTTAGTTTCGTGTTTGGCCATTACTTTAAGGTTGTCCCAAGATGCTTTGCATTTTCTCTCCAGCTGAATAAGGTTTTCAGACAACTGCTCAAAATCCACCTGTGGGAAAAGAGAGGAGGTAGTGTTAAATTATGAAGATAAACAGTGTTATTGACATAGTTACCTTCAAAAGGAGAAACAGAACAGAAAATGTACACAGCAGTTTATTCATTAATGACAATGGCAACTTTTACAAGATGTGCTGAAGAAAACAAACGGCTACTATAAAAGCCTAAAATGAATAAATAGTGTTGAACATGGTTGTATCTAAAAGGTAAGACAAACAGAACAAAGGAATCAAAAATGGATATAAAGAAGCATCTGAGTCACTTACTTTAGCAGAGCGTGTGATTGATGAGATCTCAGAGTAAAGGTCTGTCGCATCTGGGTAGTTTTCCACCACAAAATTGCAGGTATGATGAAGCAGAGACTGCCTGTGTACTGTGTCCTTCACCTCAGTAACCTTCTCCAAATAACTGAGCTCAAAGCCCTTTGCCTGCCAGAGAGACAAGAAGTGACAATTAAAGTCATTATGTGATGTTCAATGAACTACTACATTAACTTTGTTGGAAACTGGTGGGGAAAAGAATATTAAGACAGCTACTCATTAAATCGAGTGGCACAAATGAAAGGACATCATGCTCTGAACAGTTATTAAATGCAGAGTTCAAGAGGTCAGCACAGAAAACGTGCCATGCAGGGTCTTAATCTTTTGCTTTTGTCTTGTCGAAGATAAGATATGATCAAGACATTAGCACACAGAGCTGCTCTGATTAATCACATGTGTTCATCAAGCTTCAGATTGGCGCACATGCGCTTAATACAGGTGCTGTAAAGGTAACTCTGCTCCTAGGACTCACTGCGGAGGAGATGGAGCACTTACATTGGAGCTATTAAGGAAGTTTCCAATGGCCAGTAGTGTTGCTAGGACACGCTTGAAGGTTTTGTTCTTGGCAAGTTGTTCCATACCCAGTTTCAGGTCAAAAAGAGGCTCTGCAATCTCCTGCAACATTCATGTGCGATGGATAGAAAAATGAGAGAGAAAGAGAGAGATTGTGAATGAATGTTTGGTAATGAAAGCCCCACTAAACACAAAGTCATTACCAATCAAGGTCGGCAGAACTCAATTGAAGAAGCCTAAAATGACTAAATTCCTACTGTCAGAGCTAGAGTATAATGATCAGACAGAATGCAGTACTGAAACACACCAGGGCTATGAATTGAAGGCTTAAATTGTGACAAAATACACCAGTGTTCTATAGACAGTTACATATATTAATTATAATAGGGGTAAACAATGCTTTGACCAATGAATATAATCCATTACCTGTATATCTTTAGGGTGCCAAGCAATGCAGCATTAGGTGTGTATATGAGCAGTTATTACAACCGCTCCAAATGCAGCTCATCCAATCAGAATTCACAGTGGGAATCAGATTTATATATATGAAAAAATATATATAATGATAATAATAATAATCTAATGCTTACAAATACATTACCGAACGTTTGGGGTCAGGCTTTTATTTTGTTTTTGAACGACATTAAAAAGGTCATATGATGCTTTTTTAAATATCATTATTTGGTGTATTTGGTGTAACAGAATATGTTGACATGCTTTAATGTTCAAAAAACACATTATTTTTCAAATACTGTACATTATTGTAGGTCCTCTATGCCCCGCCTCTCTCAAACGCTTCGTTTTCTACAAAGTCCCTCCTTCCGACAAGCGCAGTCTGCTCTGATTGGCCAGCTGACCCAGTGCATTGTGATTGGCCGAACACCACAAGCACTCGTCGGAAATGTAACGCCCCTTACCATAATCGCGAGCACACACACACACACACACACACACGATGTGCAAAACTCCGCATTTGAACGATCATAAGTGAAAGTTTAAAAAATCTGTTATTTTGAACTTTCTATTCATCAAATACTGATATAAAATTTATTGCAGTTTCCAAAAAATATTAAGCAATGGCTGCTGAAAAATTCAGCTTCGCCATCACAGGAATCAATTACTTTTTAGAAAATAGATACGTTATTTTTAGCTAAAAATGGATAATTAAAACTTTATTTTAACAGGACTGTTATGGAGTATTAAATGACCACCTCTGCATGGCAATTAACTTAGACTAGTACTAACATATAGTAGCAAACGCATACCAACATATAACTGTTTAGCTCATATTTTATTATGGTCATGCTACTGGAGGAAACTTAGTATAAAAAGAGGATTTATTGTCATAGGGCTCTGACCTTCTCCAGGGTCTCATAGTTCAGTTTAAAGGCCCAGAGCTGTAATCTGGCCGTAAGGCCACTGATGGAGGAGAGAGTGAGCAGAAACTGCTCTGCTGTACCCAGCGGTATATCAGGGTTAGCCAGCTGTGCCTCCTGAATCTTCTGTTTCTCTTCATCTGTTGGAGTCATGGTCAGGATTTTCTACAGGTGGATGGAAGCAGAGGATATTTTGCATCAGATTTGTACTGTAAAAATTAATCATCTGAATCTTTATTAAATTCACATGAATTATAAAAAGAAAGAAAAAGAAATAAATTGTCTGATATTTATGTTTAATATATAAATGAGGGAATGTTTAAAGGGATGGTTCACCAAAAATTCTGTCATAAATTACTCATCCTCGTGTTGATCTGAACCTGTAAGTCCTTTAAGACATTTAAAAATATCTTAATTTATGTTCCGAAGATGAAAGAAGATCTTACAAGTTTGGAACAACATGAGGATGAGTAATTTATAACAGAATTTTCATTTTTTTGGGTGAACTATCCCTTTAAACAAATTAAATGAGCTACTACTGCCCCCTGGTGGATGCTAGTGCTACATTACCTCAATGCCCTCTTTACTGATGGCAAACTCATCAAAGGTGAGGATGGCACTTTTGATGACATGTATAGCAGGCAAAACAGTCATGCCGATGTTGATGGCATTGCTCCTCTTAGGATCAAGCACTAAAATTGCTGCTTTCTTGGTCTCAGCACCTTTCTGTAGGAATAGGATAAAACCATTTATAGCATGCACTGGCCATAAAAAAAAACTGATAAAAAAATTAATGGATAAACTTGATTTAAAATTACTGAGAGGGAACTTTAAAAGCAAAGGAGATCATGCTTTTTCTGTGGTAGGTTCCACGTGAGGTCAGTTTCATCAGTTGCCACCTTTAAGTCTTACTTTATAACTTATTTTTTTAGTTAGATTTTGAATAAACTGTTTGTTGTATGTAATCTTAAATGTTGATTTTAATTATGTTTTTTTGTTTTGTTTATGTTGTAAAGCACTTTGGGGCTGCATCTGTTGTTTATAAATGCGCTATATAAATAACATTTGCTTGCTTGCTTACTATAAAAAAAATTGTAGCTTTAACATTTATTCATCCATATATTCAATAGCAGCATTCCCCCAGCGAGGTGACCTATCATCCTTTAATAGTTAAATGGCTTTAGTAAATTGGTAAATGGTAATTTTTTGTGTAACTCTGAATAGTTTATTCTTAAACAAGTTTGCCGGTTTGTGTTGTCTGGCATACATATACTCTATTTGTTACTTGTACCTGTATGTATAAGATGCATAAGATTGTAGATCTTCACTGTATTTACATACAAATGTGCAAGGATAAATTTGTAAAAATAAAAACTAATAATAATAATAATAATAATTCTTATTAAAGAATTTAAATATCATGGGAAAAAATGTTAGCCTGTCGCACCTTTGCTACTGGAAGATCCTTTCCTTTGGACTCAAACAGGTGCTCCAGCTTAGCTTTATCGACTGCAACCTTATCAAGTGAAGCCCAAACTGTGCCCCGCCCAAACTTGCACTTCCTGGGGCTATCGGGCTGCTTAAGCTCCTTCCAGAACAGCTTGACCGTTTTCCGTTTATTTAGAAAAGCCGGATCATTTCCTTGAGACAGGGACGGAGGGAGGAGTCCTGGAGGAGGAGGAGGCACACTCAAACCTCCAGGAGGAGGTGGAAGAGGAGGGGGTGGAGCCAGACTAGCAGGTCCAGGAGGAGGAGGAGGCGGTGGCGGCGGTGGGGGAGCTAAGCCCAGTCCTGGCACTGGAGGAGGTGGTGGCGGTACTCCATTAGGCAAGCCGGTGTCAAAAGTGTCTATATCCAGCACATCGATATCCTCCTCATCCATCAGATCGGAGAAGTCAAGATCTTTAATCCGCAGGGGTCTGGAGCTGGGCTGCAGCTTCTCCCAGGCATCCTGACTACCCCTGGATAATGGCGTCATCATTGTCTTCTCTAAACTCTGTGAATGAGTCTCAACTTCAATACTGTATTGTGGATGCAGCTTCTTGTTCTGTCCCTCCGCTAGCCTGGCACGAGCGGCCTGGGCAGTGCCTTCAAGGCTCTCCAGCTCCGCCCGCCTGGATGTGTCCTCTGTGGGCTGAGAAGTGTGAGACTGCAGTCTCGAGAGCCGTCCGGCCATATTGGTGATCCCATGGTCCTCAAGTGCACTTTCCAGACTAGGACTTTTTAGGCCTCCAGAAGAGTTGTTGTTTTTGGAGTAGAGCATATCCAGCATGAACTTCCTGTCATTAGAGAGGGTGCTGTGCTCTTCCGCTGCACTGCCCTGATGCTGCAAACCGCCCTCTAGAGGAACCATAAAAATATGTGCTGAAGGAAAAATATTAGGTATACACAATATATCAGTACCATACAGTATAGATTACTGGTGTTTTTTGTATTATTATTTATCAGTATTGGTCGATATTGAATATTTGTTTATGTATTTAGTATTTTATTTAACATAGACAATGGACATGACTGGCCAAGAATTATCTACAGAGATAAATTTCATCTGCAGTCAATGGACTACTGATGAAAAGGCGTATTATGGTAGTACTATAATAAACATTGTTACATGTCTAAAATAAATGAGTATTAAAAAGCAAACAAAAAATGCTACATTGAATATATACATAGATTATACTGAATATATAATTGTGCGTGCTCATTAACTTGTAATTTGTAGCATCATTTGTAGCATTTACAATGACTGATTTAAGTTTTTATTGTTTTACATTCAATTTATTTAAAATTCTACACAAAATAGTACAGGATTTTAATATCGGCCATGTATCAGTTTTCGGTCATAACATGAAAAGTAATCTGCTTATTGATGTTGGTTAGAATTGTTATATTGTGAATTCCTAGAAAGTAAAGTATGCAGCATAATAGTGTTGCCACCTACACTGTAGTTAAGCAATAATCTTTCTTTCAGAATAACAGCTGCAGGCTAAAAGAGACATCCTACCTTCAAAATGCCTAGTGCAAGCACAGATTATGTTGTTCCCACATGCTACCATCCTCTAGCTTCAGTAACCCAGTGCAGACGAACAACAGTAACTCCGCTGAGGTCTAACAGCATTGTAGTGCTAACTGCCTAAAACCTCAATAAGCCAAAACGGAAACTGAAAAAAAGGGGAGATCCCCATCTCAAAATCTAAACAGTTTACATCTCTGCCCTCTACTTCAGCTAATTTATACTCCCTGGACGAAAGGCCTGTTAGTGGCTGTGTCATTTGGAACACGGCCACTAGAGGAAGAGATGGAATCACTCTTAAAAGATTTCCACTTTGAAGATTTCTGCTTGAAATAAAGTTCTTGACTTCCCAAAGAAGCCCTCACACAGAAGTGCTTGACTATTGCTCAGTGTCAGAGATTTTCAATGGGCAGAAACCAGGTTACGAAACCTATTGGTCAATAGATGCTTAGTAGAAGAAAATAGTTGCTTATTAAATTTAAACAAAATATCTCAAAAAGCCATGTCTGCTCGACATAAGTGTTTGGAAATACAACTGAACTCTTGTTTAAACTGCCCCTATTATGCAATTTTTAAGGTTCCTTCCTAATATTGTTTTGGGAGCCTCCTACAACAGGTTTACATGCATGCAAGGTCAAAAAACACTTTCGTTGTCTCGTAATATACATTTAATTTCACTGCAATTCTCAATGATTCGTAAACGATTCGTACAAAGCAGTTCTGAGATACAGTTTCTCTAAACCCCTCCTTTCCGTGAGACTACTCTGCTCTGATTGGTCAGATGGCCCAGTCCTTTGTTATTGGTCTACTGCGTACAGCGCGTGTCGGAAACGAAACACCCATTGCCATAACTGAACTGACAGCTCCGGAGAGAATGTATAGAGAGAAAAGATGCTACACTGTTTCATGGTGGTTCAAGTTGTTTGTGGCCAGACAACGTAGAATATAGGCTAGCATTATGCAAATGTGTTACCCAGTGTCATGCAGCCATCATGGAAATGGGATTCTAATTCCTGACGACTCATTTAGGTGATTCAGAGTCGATTATTTTATTTGAGAGACGATAACTTTATTTACCGTGCACTGTCGGCTTCACAGCTTTGCAGATAGTTTACATTCATCACATACGGCTACATTACACACTGCATGAAAGGCAATATTCGAAATGGCATAATAGGGGCACTTTAAGAGTGACGGCTGGCTAAGCTTTTTAGTAGGTATGTGGAAGACAATGTTTGTTCACGTCATAGGCAGACAGAGAGGCAGTATGAATGACATGAAGAATGACAGAGACGGAGGGTTGTGGTGGGAATGGAATCTCTTGCCTGCTTCATTGTGGGCTGCTGTTGTGTCCTCTGGCTGCTCCAGGGTGTGCCTGGTCAAGTTTACCCCTTGAGACTCCGGACCACTAATAGATCCTGCAAGACACATTGGAAAACCTTGAAAAAAACACAACTTCACAAAGAAAGATCCAGCAGTGCCTAAACCGTACAAAAACTTGACATAATTCCATGCAAAAGTTCATATAACAGTTGTGAATATGTGACACCTCATGAAGCAAACTATTAATATCCAAAAGACAGTCCTGTCCATGCTGCTAATCTACTTTACACATCTTCTCAGTTTTGGTTTGAGAAAATGTGTTTGTTAAACCAGGATCACACAGTCGCCACAGGAAGTTCATAACAGTTAACAGTGCTGTTTTAGCTTGAATTTGCTTTTATTTGAATGTTTTCTGTTTTAATTTTAAAACATTAAGTTCTAGTTGTTGTGTTATGTGCCTTTGTCATATTTAATGTATTTTTTATATTAAAAAATTACCATATATTTATTTATTTATTTATTGCCAAACACCCTAGTTGTTTGGAATTTTTCTTGGTGAGCTCATCAACAATAATAACGAACATTAAAATACATACAATATATAAATACATACACAAACACAACTATCTATGTCCTATCAATTATAAGGAGTGAAATACAGATGCATAGACACCAGAGGAATTAAGAGCATGAACAATCCCACAATAAGTGCTGTTCAAAAAACATGTAGACTTAGTTTGAATTGCTCTAAGGCGTCTGCCTGAAGGAAGAGGCGTAAAGAGGTGTCTGGCTGGATGTAAGGGATCTTTCAGGATTGTTAAACCTTTTTTCTGCAAAAGTGAAACATAGATCTCATCAATAGTGGGAAGATCACAACCAATAATTTTCGATGCAACCCTTTAGCTTTCATTTATTTTTATTTCAGTTTTAGTTTTAATATTTTAGTGTTTCAACTTAAAATAATGTTATTTCAGTTAGTTGCCAAGACAACACTTCTAAAATAAAAAACTTTTTTTTCCATGTAATATTTATTTTACCATACCTTTATTCTAATTAACAAAAAAAGTTTTATTAATAGTTTAGTTTTCGTTAACAACAACAACACCGTATCTTTTTTGTATTCCACAGAAGTAAGTAAGTTATATAGGTTTGAAACCACAACTGCATACAGTAGTTTATTAGTGCATTTAATTTACTGCTAATGAAATATAGCTTCTCAGATGCAGCAGTGATGTGGTCTGGCAGTTGCATACATGCAGGCCATTGTCCAACTATCATTTCTGCTTCCATAACGATCAATCATCTCTCTGACACTTAATTAGCGACTTTCAGCCTTGCAGGACCAATTTTTCCAGAAGAACACAAAAAGATCATCTCAACCTTACAACAATAATCATGTTAGGCAACTTCCTATCTATGCTTGGCGTAAACCAGATGACCCACATGCAAGCAATAATTAAAAGTGTGCAGCTCTAAAAAGCAGTCAGAACCATCACAGTTGGAATGCTGAAAGTTATGAATCTCAGCAGGACACATTACATAATCATGACAAACTTGCTCTAGAACAATCAGAGCACAATCCAGACTTGGCAATTAACAGTATATGTGCAATAACCTCAAGGAGTTGACATACAGAGTGTAGACTAGCTTGTAATTCTTCATGACAGTGGACACACACAAACAAGACAAATAAATGACCACAAATACGCTTACACACTCATAAGCATTCAGGTTTAGTAAAGCCTCATTGTTCAGGGGAAAGCAGAGAGATTAAGATGTCGGATCATGACTGGAGTCTTGATAGATAGATAGATAGATAGATAGATAGATAGATAGATAGATAGATAGATAGATAGATAGATAGATAGATAGATAGATAGATAGATAGATAGACAAGCAGAGGAAGAGAACAACAGAACAAAAAGAGAAGTGGAGTGGTGGAGAGATGGAACGCAGCCGGTTGAAAAGGAAGAAATCTGCACAACAGTGTGACATTGTAAGGAACAGAAGGTAAGGGTATCAGCACCTGTGGTGGTTGAGCTGGAGACCGGCTGCTTGGCTTCAGTAGCTGCCTCTACATCTGCAGACGCCACACTCTCGCTTAGAGAAGGTCTCTCACGTGTGCCGTATGACTTACTTTTCTTCTCCCACTGGGATACAGCCAGACTACGCAAGAAATTGTCTCTATAAAGCCAACGGAGAAGCACTCATTTACTGAGATGTAAATGGAGGGTTTGGTACACATAAGTGTTCTGATTCTGCAGAATACAGTGAAACCATAAACTAGTTCAAATCACAAAGGCATATACTAAATTTGAGCTGGACTGAATACTTTCTGTTTGTCCAGACTTCTATTTAGTACAGTAACAAAAATATAAACTTACCTGTCAAAAGTTTGGGATCAGAACGATTTTTAATGTTTTCTACAGGAGTTTCTTATGCTCTTCAAGGCTGCATTTATTTGATCAAAAATAAAGGAAAAATATAATTTTGTGAAATGTTATGATGATGTAAAAACGTTTTTCTATTTTAATACACATTAAAATCGAATTTATTCCTGTGATGCAAAGCTGAATTTTCAGCATCATTACTCCAGTATAAAGGGTCACATGATCCTTCAGAAATCATTCTAATATGCTGATTTATTATCAGTGCTGGAAAATGTTGTGCTGCTTAATATTTTTTTGGAACCTGTGATACTTTTTTCAGGATTCTTTGATGAATAAAAAGTTAAAAAGAAGAGCATTTATTTAAAATAGAAATCTTTTCTAACAATATACACTACAGTTCAAACGTTTGGGGTCAGTACATTTTTATTCTTTCTTTTTTTGAATTGATAATTGATTAAATTGTTAAGAAGTGATAGCAAATATAGAAAACATTTATATTTTGAATAAATGCTGTTCTTTTTAACTTTTTATTCATCAAAGAATCCTGAAAAAAGTATCACAGTTTCCAAAAAAATATTTGGCAGCACAACTGTTGCCAACATTGATAATTCTAATAATAAATCAGCATATTAGAATTATATTTTAAGGATCATGTGACACTTTATACTGGAGTAATGGCTGATGGAAATTCAGCTTTGCATCACAGAAATAAATTATATTTTAAAGGATATTAAAATAGAAACCATTATTTTATATAACATTTTGCAAGATTACTTTTTTCTGTATTTTTGATTAAATAAATGCAACCTTGATGAGCATAAGAGACTTCTTTAAAAAACATTACAAGTCTTACTGATCCCAAACTTTTGACCGGTAGTGTATATATATATATATTTATATTTAAAGGTTATTACACTCTTGATCAATACCATGCAGTTATGCAAAGTATACAAAGAGACAACAAATCAAAAATATTGTACAGGAAGGCAACATGGAATAATAAATAAATGCACTTTAAAAACAATTTTTAAAAAGCCCTGTGTCAGACAAAGCCCACCACCACCACCACCATATAAATTATTCTCATCAATCATTTCCCACAATTTCAAATCTACTTTACTTCTAAGCTTAGATAAATGTAGAAAACAATGCAGAAAACAAATTTTCTGCATGATTACTTGTTTCAATAACCACCATGCTGATCAGATTTGATTAACTCAGAGTCAAGCATTGGCTCTCCCCACAGTGATCCACCAGAAGAACTGTCAGTCACACTGAGGCATGTGTGCCAAGAATAAACGGCTTCACATGAATGACATATTCATGATGAAATCTATTATAAGATTTATGTTTTTTAAAACTTGCTGAGAAAGGCAGTAGATAAGAATGTAACCGTTAAACCCAGTGCCACTGCATTAAAACTTGTTACTTCTACGTAGAATCATTAATATTATAAGAATTATACTACATTCAATTAAAAATAAATAGCCAAATTAAAGGTTAATATTCACACACAGCCTCAGTTTCTGAACGTAGCTAGCCCCCAAACACCTGGCTGCATGCTGATGTTTGCAGAAAGAGAGCCTGTAACCATACAGAGCTGCTGTATACTTACTCATAATTCCTCAGAACCGGCAAGTCTCTATTCACACTCTCTGGACTGAAGAGAAACACTTCAATTTACACACTTTGCCCATATCACTCCTGTTAGCTACACTGCACAAGTCTCATTAAATGTATAGTAAATACCTTTAGAAAAACCTGTTGACATTACACCACATCTGGTTTAACTATGGCTTGATTAAAGCTGCGAGAAAAATGCTTTGTGGATTTTCTGGCAATTTCAACAATAGCTCATTTTTCCATGAATGGCGATATGATAGCAGCACATAATAAGACAGGAGATAAAGTTATCTTTGAGTAGCAACTTGAGATGAAAGAAGAAATGTACTTTTCCCATGACAGAAAACAGAAAATAAAGAATGACAATGAGGGGGAAAAGGCCACAGAGGAAAGAATTATTGTCCATTCATGACAATATAAAGGCAACTCTCACTTCTAAACTTTGATAAATATTCTGCACTAATGCAATTTCTGCATGAACTATCAGAAATCAGAAATATCCAAGTAGCATAGCAAACAATAAAAGAAAAAAAAATTATTTAAAAAGTTAACCATGCATGAAATGTATCTTTTAAAACATATTCATTTTGTTAGAATATTTTTTTGTGGATTAGTCTTTGGCAGATATAATGGATCGATTTAATTTATTCTAAAATTTCCAGCCAGCAGTTGTTTCCTCCATCCCTCCCTCTATGACTTTGTCTCCCCAAAATGACTAAGCATCACAATGATTTAAAGTGCTAGCACCTCCAAAAGCCACATTCTTTGGCCACACTGCAGCTACTCACCAAACACTGTCTGCCTGGTGCTGTCTGTAAAAGGAGAGAGAAGCAAAACGCAGGAATGTTGGGTGCCACAGCAGTGGAGGAAGAGATTAGGAGACGTGCCAAATATTACGAGAGAAGAGAGGAGAGGAGTGAAAGGTGCAGGGGGAGACAGAAAGAGAGAATACACACAAAAAGAGACCGAGAGAAAGCAAGATAGGTAAATCAGGTAATTGGCAAAAACAGAAAGGAAAATAGAACAAAAAAAGGCAAAGAACATATTGAAGAAAGCAAATCTGTTACAAAGTACAAATACAAGTCAAGAGCATTTGAGTAAAAGAATAAAGATAAAAGAAACACGCCTGATCTTAGGCATTAGAGGGAAAATAATAGGACTAATCCTCAGTGTAGCAATTCCAGATATTTCAAGTTATAAGTTAAGAGAACAATTAACTAAACACTTTAACACTTAATTCCATATTTTTTGAGACCTCAAAAATCGAAGACTTACCTATTTTCCTATAATTGCACAGTTAGCGCAGTAGATTCCCATATATATTTTTTGCCACAGATCACACTGTTCAAAACCGCTTACGCCATTCAACTCATCCTTGTTTTGCTCCTTCAAGACCTTCAAGTTCTTCCCAAAATGCCCTGCCTTCTCTAATACCTACACCTCCTTTCACATCTCTTTCCTCTGCCTTTCCCCTCACTCCTCCTATCACAGGATCAGTCGCTTGCTTACTTGAAGACTCGCTTTCCCTCCGTCCGGCTGGGTTGCTCTGCTGCCGTCTGGGAAGGGACCTCCTGAGGAGAGTCAGTTTCTGTGAAAGACGCTCTGTGGAGAGACAATTAGTTAGTGCAAGCTAAAGACTACAGCACAGTATGGGCAGTTTCATGTGAATCAGGTCCACACATACACAAACACAAAAAGGATGTGCATGTCGGTAAATGTGTCTCTCCATCCACTTCGAAATACACTATTTGAAGGTACAGTATTTTGTTTCAAAAAACAACATCTAATTTTCACATTCAGCTTTTCTTATGGATACAATACTGATACAGCTCCTGTAAGAAAAACAATACATTAAGGCTAACGCATGTTAATGCTTTCAATATCATGAAATAACAATGAATAACTTCACAGCGTTTATTAATATTGGTAAATGTTCATTTCTACATAAACTACCATTAAAATAAATACAGACATTGTGCATTGTGTATTTTACAATAGAACGTTTTTTCCCCTTCTATTTTAATGCATTTTAAAATGTAAATTTTTCCTGTGATGGTAAATCTGATTTTCACCATTACTCAAGTCTTCAGCATCACATGATGCTTCAGAAATGGCACTCAAGACACATTTATTATTTTTACTGTTGAAAAAATATATATATACATTTTCAGGATTCTCTGATGAATAGAGAGCTCAAAAGAACAGCATTTATTTTATTGAACTTTTTTTTAACAATTTCTGTAACAATTTAACTCTTTGCTGTCACTTTTGATCAATTTAATGCATCCTTGCTGAAGTATTGTCCTTCAACTACAAAAAAAAACTATAATAATAACAATAAAAGTAGTAGTAGTATAGTCATGAATGCTACCCATTCATATAATTACTAACTAAATCAGTATAATTTCATAAACTAATAAATGACTATCAGCACTGGCCAGCTGTAACAGCAGTTTGCTAATCTAATATGTAGGAATGTAACGATTCACTCAACCCACGATTCGATTTTGATTTCAAGATTCGATTTTCTCACCATTTTTTTTTTACAAAATGAGATTGAAGACATTATACAGTAAATTAAAAGGTGTCGTTTTATTAGGCGAACAAAGATGCAGCATACATGCAGCATGAGTAGTTTTTAAATCTAAAGCAAAAACAGAATGGTCTGACTTTAGTTTTGTGAAACTATACTACATAAAACATATCTGAACGAAACCGCAGACGAGCTGAATGAGACGCAGATTCACATTCTGACAGCAGGTGTCACTCATGAAACAGCAGTTTGCTAATCTAATATGTAGGGATGTAACGATTCACTCAACCCACGATTCGATTTTGATTTCAAGATTCGATTTTCTCGCCATTTTTTTTTTTACAAAATGAGATTGAAGACATTATACAGTAAATTAAAAGGTGTCGTTTTATTAGGCGAACAAAGATGCAGCATACATGCAGCATGAGTAGTTTTTAAATCTAAAGCAAAAACAGAATGGTCTGACTTTAGTTTTGTGAAACTATACTACATAAAACATATCTGAACGAAACCGCAGACGAGCTGAATGAGACGCAGATTCACATTCTGACAGCAGGTGTCACTCATGAACAGCAATGATACAGTGTTTCCTGTAAACAAAGCAGAGCTGCATGAACACTACTTTAATATGCATTGTTCAGAGGTAAGATGAAAAGAAAATACCACGTAAACTTTTCTAAAGACTGTCAGATCCCCTCAGAGATACATTCATATAAACTGCTACTCCAATTGTATCGCGATTTGTTTAGCATCTCAACCGATTTGAATAGTCACATATTTTAATAGATTTTCGACCGGCTCACGGTTAATCGTTACATCCATATGTGATGTTTCTTCAGACGGATCACTTTGAACCCTCCTGCTGCTTCATTAGAGTCAGCACTTTTATTTATCATTTTGCAGATGAGCTGACATCATGGCTACAGTGAGCAGAAAGCTGTGAGAGGCTTCTTCTGCGGTTCTGCTCGAGAAAGCAGCATTCAGGACTTCTTTAGTGTGCTACAATAATCCTCTCCTGCAACTGCCAAGTTCTCACTGCAAAAACCTCCCTGCCACCATTTGTTCAGAGTGCTATTATGTTTCTGTAGTCTTGTTTTGTGTGGCCATTAGTTCACCTTTTATATTTGTGATGCACCTCGTCAACTGTCAGATATTTAATAAGACACACAAAAAAAAACTTGTACATGTGCGTGAGTGTTATATGTTGTAATTATTGTTAGTTCAGAAAAGTTTGAAATGAGATTAATTTATTGTTGAAGTTACTCTGGCTTGCTGACCTACAAACTCAAAAATCCAGATTACTTTTAATATAATATGAGCTCTAAACTGGCCTCATATCAGTAGCCAGGACAAGTTCAACAAACATCAAACAATTAGTCAAAGGCTCAAAAGCAGAACATGATGTAAATGTGATACAGACCTGCTGGAGATGCTTGAGGTTTCCTCTGTTATAGACCTCTCCTTTTTTAACCTCCGTCTAGAAATCCCCATGTGAGCTATGTACTGACTCATAAAAGAGCGCCCCCTAGTGAATGACCGAGGAATTGTGGGAGGGAGGAAAGAGAAGTAGAGAGAAAGAGGTGGAACAGTGATGGTGGTTACATGGACAAACAGAGGGTTAATATGTTGACAGGACCAAAACATCAGCAAGAATCAGAGAAACAGTCCCAACCACCCAGAGCCATTGTGAAAATATGCAGTACTAAATTAGAAGAGGAGGAAAATGGCATATGAATAGAAATTGTTATAAATAAGGATACACAAAAGTGAATGATCACCAGTGTTAACCAAATATTACAAAAACTTATCCTAAAAGATCGTTTATGCAACAGAAACAATGCTAACTTTATGTATTCCATATATTTATTGAAAAATTATGCAATTTATGTACTACTATGCATATGCATAAAACTAGGCATATGCAATTAAAGTGATCACAAAAATTTTAATAAAATATAAACTGCTGTTTTATTGGATTTAATTCTTGTGCTTGTGACTGGTCACGTTCCTCTGTGACATCACATTAAACTGGCGAAACATTTAGAGGAAAACACAAGCTCAGATCAAGAGAGCTGATAGGCAGATCACAATTGTGCCCAGTTCTGGACCTCTCAGACCAAACACATCCTGTCCAACCCTAGAAAACATTCCTGTAGCTCTACGCAGAGAAGAAAGCTTCCCAAATAAAACACTCGCTTTCCACATATATGTGCAAGGACTGTTGACTCAGTAAGACATTTCACTTTGGCCAAAGGCAACACTTGAAATAGCACATTGTGACTTGGGCAAACTGGGAGAAGCAGCCAACCAAAACTTCTCACATACCCCATCTACAAAACCCAGAAGCACCTGACAATCTGAAAACTTCAACTGATATTCACAAGCTTTTAAGCATACATGTAACTAGAATGTAATGCTATTTACCCATGTGTGATGCAGATCTGCATTATCAATATAACAAAATAGTATATTTTCTACGCACAATTATGTTTATATAAATGGCTTATGAAGAATGAGAATGGTAGATTATTTGAGTCAATTTGTCGGGTATCTTGAGTGCCACATGGTAATTACATAAGACACCCAGAGCATAGTAAATAAAATGAGCATTAACTACATGAATCTAAGTAATTAGGTCACCTGTGTAAGGACTTCACCTACACAGACTGGAAAATATTACTCATTACTTTTACCACTAATGTTGCATGTATCAACCACTGACCATTCATGTGCAAAGACTCTGATAATGACATAGCAATGATATAGCAGATTCGCAGTTAGGCTGGACACTGTAAAGTAGGTAGGTACTAATAACAGAGTTTTTCAAACATGTGACAAACATTATGGGGTGCTCCGATCAGGATTTTTGAGGCCAAAACCGATCGCTGATCACAGAAAGCAGTATCTGCCGATACGATCACCGATACCAATCTTTTTACAGCCTTCTTTTTATCATGTAGAATTATTTATAGTGATGATTAAAACAAGATTTTTAGACATTTATTCAGGGCCTAAATTTCATTTTTGAAAATGAATTCCTCTTTTAGGTGACTCTTGTGAGAGGGGATTTTTTTATTTGAGGGGTGGAGGGGGGAATTTTTTAGACATTTTTCACAAATATATATTTATCTCACCTAAATATTTGATCATGCACTACATTTTTTGTTTTGACAATCGTGCAATTGTTGCACAATAGCCTACAAACAGCACAAGCCTGATTTCGTGAGTTGTGAGGCGGCCTTTTACACAGTGTTCACACATACTCCATTTGCAGTGCATATGCAGTCCATGTGTGGTACGCGAGTGGTACAGAAGCAGCAGGTGCTCACTGTGCTTTCACACAGGAGTCTGCAACTGATCCGTGGCTGTTTAATACAAACACAACATTTATCCATTATTTTGATTTCAAATCCAAACATTGTTACTTAAAATACTTCTCCAGCATTGCGATTCTTTTTTTACACAGTACAGTAATACAATCTTTCACAGACATGTTTAAACGCAATAAATATAAGAAATACATTATTCAATGCTTTTTACTTTTGCATTTACTTCTAGATTTATATATTAAGTTGCTCAAGCAATTGGCAAAATGTCTAAAGTACTTTTCTTACATTATCACAAGCATTCTAAATTAAAACTTACCATTGACAGAAATAGTCAGCTCTACTGCCTTTTCCTTTGCATTTAATTCTTTATTACACGCAATCCTGCGGCTCATAAAGAACTTTGTTTTCCTACCTCCATTAGTGCCATCTATTATTGCCTTGTTTATCTAAAAGTGCCCTTTTCCTTTAAACCTAGCCAAAAAGCCATAGCCTGTGTGTTGACTTTGAAACACAGTTGACTTTAATTATATGCATTTATGGTATAATCACTGCATTTTCGTGTCAATCCATGATCATTTTACCGTGTGCGCTGTTACTTTAATTCAGCGCGTGCAGCGCAGCAAAAATAGACTCATGCGGAAACGATCTCTGCACTGCTGCAGACACACCGCTCCTGGAACACACTGCCGGACAGCAACCGTGTGCAGTGTGAACGCTTTAATCCGTTAACATGAGCGCGGACAAAATACGCACCGCAAACGGAGTAATGTGAACCTGGCATTATGTGTGTGCGCTGCGAGTGGACATAAGCGAACGGTCTCCAGGAGAGTGCGTGAGCGCTGAATGGTTTACGGCCTGCCGAGAGTTTTCATCCGGCCCGCGAGGAGGTGGTCCAAATTGGCTAATTTGATGCAATGTCAGTAAAATCCAATAGATGGCGCTGTAGCCTGTAGTGCGGTATATAATATAACCCCCGATTTAAGGCTGATTTATACTTCTGTGTCGGACCTACGCCGTAGGCTATGCGTCAGTTTTCATTTATACTTCTGCGTCGTTGTCCGCGTCAACGTGCAGTACACATGCAAACCGCTAGTCTGCAGTGTCCACGGGCATGTTGCTGGTGTAACCCGCAGTACCACGGCAGAAGAAGCGGCTCGTCGGAGAAGCATTATAGCCATGACGGCGGCAAATAAATATCAAATCATTATTTGAAACTACAAAAAGGAGACAACAACGGAACAGGAGATGATGGCATTGAAGAAGCGGCTCGTCGGAGAAGCATTATAGCCATGACGGCGGCAAATAAATATCAAATCATTATTTGAAACTACAAAAAGGAGACAACAACGGAACAGGAGATGATGGCATTCTTTCAATCTGCACAAGGACTTGTACCACGGCAGATCTACATTGTTTGTTGTGGACAACTACTGATGTATAATGCTATGTAGTATAATAAATGATAAGACATTTGTTCTTTGCTTTGTTTTATTTTATATAAGGTGTAACATTAAAATATATTAAAGTGCACATAAACACACACAAAACTCAAGTACATATGAAAGGAGGGGTTCTTGCAAACCAATCACAGCGCTTGCGGTCTGCGTAGAATTGACGCGCTGTTAGATTTTTGGAGAGGTGCACGTCAGGCTACAGCGTATGGGTGTACTATGCGTAAGCTACGGCATAGGTCCGACGCAGAAGTATAAATCAGCACGCGCATCTGTTACAGCTCCGACGCGGCCACCAGAGCTGATCGCAGCCAATGCTTGTGATTCTGCACCGCTTCGTTATAGATAGGTGCCTAGTCTATTTATTACGGATGCTGCACAGCTCAAATACAAAATCAAAAATCAAAATATACACCCTGTGTAAAACTGCATAATTGTAACTTTTAAAAATGTTCATTTCAAAAATACCTTGTATTGGTAGCCTACTATTTTAAAAATGCTTTATGCTCTGTAGACCTTCCAGTAGGAGAACAAGTGCCAGTGAAATGTAGTGGAAATAATTTTTCGTTTTATCTTGCAAAGATTACGTTTTCCACACATATTTTTATGAAAATGGATATAGTTATTTTCTGGATTATAAATCCCATTTTAAAGGGGTCATATGATGCGATTAAAATTTTTCCTTTCTCTTTGAAGTGTTACAAGCTCTTGGTGCATAAAGAAGATCTGTAAAGTTGCAAAGACTAAAGTCTCAAATCCAAAGAGATATTCTTTGTAAAAGTAAAGAGTCAACCACACCTACCTAAAACGGCTCGTTCTAACACGCCCCCACATATCTACATCACTATGTGGGAAGATTTGCATAACGCCACCCAAATGTTCACGCAAAGAAAGAAGGCGTAACTTTAATTATTGCTGTTGCCGCCGCTGCCATGTTGTGGAGACACTGTGTGTTTCGTTGTGAAAGCAAAACTACTTTGTTTGGCCTTCCAAAAGAGGACACAACTAGAAATCAGTGGTTAAGTTGTATTTACTACACTGTTCCAGAACAGTTTCACTCTAGGCCTCCGCTCACTCAAGGCCGCGGTGCGTGACGCTGTTTCGTTGTGAAAGCAAAACTACTTTGTTTGGTCTTCCAAAAATGGACATGACTAGAAATCCCTGTAGCAACAATAATGTACAGTGTGTGGAAAATAATGGGTTTTTTTAACCTTAAACCGCATAAACATTTCATTACACCAAATAATGTTCTTTTTAGCAGCATCATATGACCCCTTTAATCATCTGAAACGTGCTGCGATTCCGAAGGCGACTTATTTAAAACAACCAGGTCAAGCGCAAAGCACGCACATTAGGATTGGTGACGAATGAGAAAGGCAAGTGAGTTTGTATTGCGCATTTTCCAGTAACCACGCCACTAGTTTCAGTTTCTCTTTAAATATTTAGGTTGAGCGTTTGTAATAAATGTTTATAGTGAATGCCAATAATTTGTTTTACTTATATTTTTGTTCCTTTTTCTGTTCTGAACACTGCTAAATTTACAGGATTTTTTGTGGAGTGAGGGGAATATGTACATGTTTCTAATGTTTGTAAACGTTTAGTTCATTTTACATTATTTATGAATGAAATGATAAAATGTGTCTTATAAATCAATCGACTTGTATACCAATACAACTTATCTGCGTCATAAAGTGCTCATAAAAAATAAGGCAGAGATGGTAGAAGAATATAACTGCCATGCATGTACAAGTAGGCATACAGTTAGGGTTGGGTATCGTTAGAAATTTTTCGGTTCCGATTCCGGTTCCATTTAAATGAACTTTTTTTTTAAATTTTTTTTTACAATTTTACCTTCATTGAATGTAGTGTTGCTGGAAGGTAGTAAGTAATGTTGAGTAATGCTAGTCCATCAATCACATGTGCTTCAAAGTTGATGTTTTTTACACTATCAATAACATTTTGCTTTTCAAGCAGGAATAAGCTGGTTGGCCAAATAGTCCCTTGAGGGCTTAGACACTTGTTAATTTCCATAAATTAATGAAATATTAACTGTTATACTTATAACCATGTATACACACACTCCATAAAGCCCATATTTTACAAATAATAATGCAGTCAGGAGATGGTGTGATGCAATGAGTGGTTTCCACATTTTTAAACATTTAAAATGCATGAAAATAAATAGTTTCTATCACTTTGTTTATCACTCTTGAAATGACCTGTACACTAAATAATATAACCCTCATACTTGCATAACAATAGCAGTCTATTTATTTAGTGGTCCAAGTTGAAGTCAGTATGTATATTAATGACAATATGGGCCAAAAAGCTGCGCGCTGCCGGTACGTGTACAGTGAGACAAAACAACGTGCACAGTTATGAAAGACGCGAGTGCGCGTACACTCATGGAAAACGATGTGTTCGGCAGTTAAAGGCGTGGCGTGTCTGTGGAGTGAGTGTCATGGGAAGCAATGCGCTCAGTAATTAAAGAGGCAGGGCGGCGTTTCTGTTATTTAGTTTGTGACATCCTTTACGGGAAACGCCGGCGCAAGGCTGCTCACAGCGCTTGGTTACATGTCGCACCAGAACCGTTTTTGGAACCGAAACGTAGAAATAGCTCACGGTTCTGGTTATTTTCAAAAAACAGAACCGGTTCTGAATAAGAACCGGTTCTCGGTTCCCAACCCTACATACAGTACAGTAGCGGCCGATATTAATAATAAATTTTTTTTTAAAAACTTTATTTGTCATACACAACTATGCGGCCCCTCACTTAGTGTGGAAAACTTAATGTGGCCCTCGAAGTCAAAAAGTTTGCCCACCCCTGGTTTAAACACTGGCAAGAATTAAAAAGAAATGCAATTTATAAACTTTAGTGACGATGCGACACTGCCTTGATTGTGCAAGTGACAATTTCTGTGTCAACTGTGCAGCTCGCTTATAATGCAGACGCGATGTGGTGATTTGAAGCCATTTGCGCATTTTCAGAGGGAAACAGAGAGAGCGTGTTGTGATTCACTCACGCTGTTTGTGAAATTACGTCTCACAGAAAGTTTTCAAATTAGCTACTTTATAAGTTATTTATTGAAGAAATATGAATTGTACCTCACCTTCAGCATTATAATTATTTCACCCGCGCCGTACAGAGACTGAGACAAGTGCCGCTGCATGTCGTGCCAAACCTCTCACAGCAGGCGCGTCATCAGCTTGAGATCGGTTTTTAGAGATCGGCCTTTTTAGAGACCGCCGATCAAACATCACCAACTCGATTATCGGCCGATAGTGATCGGAAGCCAATCAATCGGAGCACCCCTAAAACATTACATTAAAAGACTGCACAGATGTTAACATTAGTGTGTGAATAATAGCTGTGTGCCTGCATAAAGAAGACAGCAGGATTGTGTTTATCTCTTGTCATTCCCTCATCCACACGGTCAAAGAACAAACTAGAAGGAATGTTTGGTCTGGTCAAATTTGTAAAAAAAATATATGTATAAATAAATAAATACATTAAAAAAATAATGAATGTTATTGTAGGTTGAGAACTTGTGAGACGCACATTTGCCTTACTTGAATAATCCATCTCAGAATGGATTCACATCTGTGATAGCTACAAGTCATCCTATATGAAAGATTTATTTCCTACAGTGTCACGAGTCTCACGACTGAAAGGTCTGCTTATGTTACACTGCCACACAATGGAGAAACAATGCATTGCCGTATGAAAATCCTTCAATATATCCTTACTGTTTTTTGCTCTGTTTGATTATGGAAAAGTTTAGTAATACAAAACATATTCCAAGTATATGATAGGTTTATGAATGTGTAAGAATGCATAAAAACACAACAAACTGTTAATACTCACAAGTTGTGTTCTTGCTCAGGAGGGGCTGCAGACTCTGCTCCATTAGTCACCGGAGTGAGAGGAGAAGTGGGTGAGCTAAAGGTCGTAGAGGAGGGACTGGTCAATACAGGACTGCCAGAAACAGGAGAATAAGAGGAATCTGACAGCTGTAGGGAGGCTGTACGCATCACCTCTGAAACACAAAAGGTACAAATGAAGTGTGAATGCTATAATCTTTTAACATGGGATCTGAAATGACAATGCGCAGACACTGAATGTGTGAGACATGCCCTTCAGTGGATAGCACAAGGTACAAGAACAGGGACGGAGAGAGACTGCATTGAAGATACCTGGGGTAGGGCTGTTAGAAGAGACTGATACAGTTGGGGAACCTGGTCGAAAGGAACTATCTGTAAGATTGTGAGAAGATGACCGCCGGCTCCTCCTGCCCTCCTGCTCACTGGGTGTCAGTTTCCTTCGGTCTTTACGGGCATTCGGTGCCCCTTCATCGATCTCACCATCTTCATACTTGAGGGCATTCTACATAATATACAAAACACAGAAATCATTCACTATTTGTAGAGTTACACTACTGTTTAAAAGGTTGGCGTCAGATTTTTTTTTTATGATTTTGACAGAACACTCTTAAGCTCACCAAGGCTGCTTTTATTTGATTGCAAATATGGTAAAGACAATTGTGTAATATTATTACAATTTAAAATATCTGTTTTCTATTTTAATATAATTAAACATGTAATTTTAACATGTATTACTGAAGCTGAATTTCTAGCAGCCATTAGTCTTAAATATCAAAAATCATTCTAATATGCTGTTTTTGTATCAAATGTTTTAACTATCACTTTAGATCAATTTAATTGGTCCTTACTAAATAAAAGTATTAATTTCTTTATTTAAAAAAAATACATACTGACACCACATTTTGAACAATAGTGTATATGTCTGAAATATGGAGTGTTTGAGGTGTACTGGGAGTTTACCTCATAAATGATGAACTGCTGTTTAATGTCACCCTCGGTGCCGCTGCTAGTCATACGTTTCTGGACTATGTTTTCCATTCCTAGCTGCTCCAAACAGTCTGTCACATCATAAAATGAGTCCTGATCAGGAAGCGCAGCCAGAGTCTGGGAGGCCAGAGGGATAAATCCATATCAAGGACATTGAGGCTTCAGCACTGTGCTGATGTGGATCACGGTTGTAGACTGGTATGTCTAATCTGTGTTTTACCTTGTTGATGAGGGTCATGGTGTAGATGAGCAGCTCTGTGTCTGATCCATTCTTCTCTGACAGGATATCTGTTAGATATGTCCAAGGCTTTACTCCTGAAAGAGACAAAGTACACCCTAAGCTCCCTTGAAAATAATGTATTAAAAAATATCTGTATTGTGATGATAATGACAGAAAAAAATTATGAATGGCACATGATGGATTCAGAATATAAGTGTCATGAGAGAATGTTTAAACGTGTTTAACCTCTCTTTCCATCCACAATGGTGACAGCTTGAATAAGCAGTTGACTGTTGGACTCAGTGTATTCCACAAACACTATCAGCAACTTCAGAGCTGTCTTCACAACCAGCCGAGACTGAAGAGAATGAGAAAGAGGCCATAAAGAGGCAGTATTTACGGTCCTCTTACAGAAGATGGCAGTATCAAACCTCAATAAGGCTCAGTTATAATCTTTTTAATGCATTCAAGTTCTGCACACAATAGTGTATACTGACAAAATAAACATAAATCTTCAACATTAATACAATAACTTACCACTAGTATTTTGTGTTTGTTGTAAATAAAAACAAAGTCTGGTTCAGGTTTTATTTCTGATAGTTACTTGATTACTCATTCACTCGATTCTCATTTTCTCTTCCTCTTTGATATCATGCAGAAGGATATGACCTCAAACTGACGCTCAAGATGACTGTATCCATTACAGTAAAAAGTGTACAAATCTCATGTCAACAGATTCACACGAATTTTACACAAAGACACTTCCAAAACTATACATGCATATTTTAAATTTGTAAAGATGCAAACTCAACCGAGCAATGAACCAAACTTGAAATGGTTGCACAACATCAGCCAGTTTATTATAGCCATTTCAATATCAAGTAGCTACTGTAGTAATAAGCATTTCTGTGGAGGATTTGACAAACCATTCTCCCACAACAGTAATATATTTAACTTTAATAATTAGAAGAGAAGGTTGTGAGTGAAGATCAAAATACTTGATTTTGCTCCAGATTCACATCTACATCTCTGCACTAGCTTGCACTTTTCTGGCCAACCTTTTTTTTTTTTTCTAATTTTACATTGCCTTAGGATGAACTAACTGTTTTGCTGAACTGCATTTGTTTTCTTTTCTTTCTGTTTTTTAATGTACACATTTGCCAGAGACTTTAATCCAAAGCGACTTCAATGTATACAGCAAATCAGTTCATGCATTACCCAAGAATCAAACCCATGACCTTGGTGTTGTGAGCACTATGCTGTAAGTGGCTTTGGATAATTTAGCAGATAAGCATTTGCTCAATGAGTTGATGAACAGTAAAAGTAATCCAGCCCTCAGGAATCAAATGATTATCACATACAATCAACTTTTGAACATTAATCTATTGACTCTTAATTCGGCTGGCATGTTGTGGTATTAAAATGTCAAGGTGCATTAATACACAACCACTGATGGAACATGATCCTAACGTAAATAATACTGTATTGTGGTCAGTGTTTACAGTTACACAATGTGTGTGTTGCCGTCACTCACCAGGCTGCCAGTCAGTGTGTACAGCCACTGTACAGTCTCGTTGTGGTTCACAACACCGTTCATTCCGTCCACAAAAAGCATGATCTGACTGAGAGCTGGGAACAGGACAGCAGAGTTTACTGTGCAGTGCCGGCATGTTTGCTGGTCTAATTCTGGTCAGTATAAACTTACTGTTACAGATGGCCTACTTAGCCAAAAATATGTAATATCCTTTGTGCTATTTGAAGTCTGCATGCAAGATGTGTGGTGTACGTGCATAATAAATACATTATATTAGACTGATTTTAGAAACTCTAGACTGATACATATTCACACATCTTTCAAAGTCATGTCATGTTAATGATTAGTGAAAGAGTCATCAATAACCCTGCTAATGAATAAACATTTTTAATGGAGACATGCACAAAATATTTTGCAGCAGTGCTGCATATGCTCCAGTAAAGACACGGTGTTGAGAACAGACCTCTGAGGATGTAGTTCTGGTAGTTATGATCTGCCTCAGCACCCACTTTAATGAAACACGTCAGACCCTCAGAGACGACAAATTCTGGAACCAAGTCCTTATCATCCTGTGCAATATAAAACCGAATTAAGATCTGCCGCTGTGCACAACTGTAAAAAAACATTGCAATTTCCACAAAAATATTAAGTAGCACAACTGTTTTTAACATTGCTATTAATAAGAAATCATTAATGAGAAAACAAAAATATTAGAATGATTTCTGAAGGATCATGTGGCACTGAAGACTGGAGTAATGACTTTCTAAAATATTTTCAGTGGCCACTTTGCATGCCTATATATTTAATAAAATTTGTAAAATCTCAGCTTCTGGCATACTATTCCACAATAGTAAACTGTCGATCATAACTAGTTATATTATAATATAGTATATTATACATACAGTATGATCTATATGTAATGATGAACTATAGCATATCTTATATCATCTATATCTTATTTAATTTTCTTATATTATATTAAAACTTAACATGGGTTCCAGAAGCAATAAATACTATTAATGTAAAGGTAGATTGTATCAGTATTGCTTTGTTCTGTTGTGGGACACTTCCTCAAGACTGAATTTTGTGCTTATTTTTCCTCACAATTTAGAATAAATTTAGATCCCAATGTAACAGTACGTGGAAGAGACATCAAGTTTTTGTCAATCATTCTGTTCAGTATATACTTCTCTCTGTCCTGCTCTGACTCTCAGCATTTGTAACATCTCATTGTCCTTATCTAACTCACTCACATATAGCTTTTTCTCTTTTAAAAACTAGTTGTGTGTTTTTTTTCAGGATCTTACCTGAAAGAGTTGCTTTAAAGAAAACAAGGACCGCCGAAGCTCAGGACCATGGGAATTATACAACTTCTCTATAAGAAGGAGAAAAAAAATGTTATTCATCAGTCAATAGACAAGGGCATCAATACTTGTATCTAAGAGACAAAAAATGTTATTATTGCAGTGATACATTCACAAAGAGCACTTAAACACACACCTTATCAAGATACCTACTGACATAAAGATTAAAGTTCACAGCATGATTGAGTCACAGTCTCCGATTCAGTGTAATTCACTCAGCTAGCTAGATTTTACCAGTACAATTTGTGTGGTAGTAAACACAAGCAAACCATTTGCATTGATAAAAACAAGGTATCATTAAGTATCAGATGTTTGGAATTCTCCAACTAGCTTATCATTCAGAATCAGAGGAAATAAGAGGTGGTGTCCCTGACTGCCTGTAAACAGTCATTCCTGTCATATAAATACCTTTCACATATTTTGCTCTTGACTGACAGGTTAGTTATGAACCATTAAACTAAAACCATTTAACACACCGTTTTATTTTCTTGATAAGCATTTAAAATTGTTGTACTGTACCAGTCATAAGACACACCTACTCATTCTTTACCATTTTCCATATTTTAGAGCAACTACATATTCATTAAATCTGTGAAATTACACAAATGGACATATGGGAATGTTAAGTAGATCAAAACTTATTATATATTTTAGAAAAGCTGTCACTTTGTTTACCACTGCATTCTCTCAAACAGCTTCACAAGAAGTCCTTTTCCTTCACCATGTTGTCCAACTCATCCATTAAAAAAAGGTTTTGTTTTGAAAAGACATTCATAGGTGCAATCCGTGTCAACAAATGCCATTTCAAACGGTTACTAATAAAGATCCATTTATATAAGGTCTTTAAAGGGGTCATATGATGCGTGGTTGCCGCAAGCCCGCCGGATGCTTCTTCGTCGAATCCGCCGTCTCTGCTCACTCTAGCCCTCCGGCCGTTCCTTACTTTATCCCCCGGCCTCTGCTCACTCTAGGCCGCCGTGTGTGACGCTGCGTTTTGTTGTGAAAGCGCAACTACTTTGTTTGGCCTTCCAAAAATGGACTCGACTAGAAATCAGTGGTTAAGTTGTATTTACAACACTGTTCCAGAACACTTCAACCCAAATATTCAGATGTGTCCAGTACATTTTATGGAGGACCGTTTCCTGATCCTGGGAGAGTAGACTACAATGCCGGCTGTTCTGACTCAAAGACTGCAAGTATGGTTTTTTATATTTAAAGAGTTATATTTTATATATTTAAAGTGAGTTTTTTGGGCAGTGTAGAGTAGGGCTTGTTGTTTGTCATTTCTCGATCACAAATGCAGACATGGTTTTATGTTTACACGGCGCGATGCAACGCAACCATAATTATGTCCCCACTGGATGCAACGAATGCCTTGTTTATAATGGGTTTTCATGTTTTTGAATCATCGCTTCGGCCTGACAGGGCATCATCACAGTATGGTGAGGGGCATAACATTTCTGTCACACACTTGAGGTATTCGGCCAATCACAACGCACTGGATAGCTGGCCAATCCCAGCACACCTTTTCAGACCGATGAGCTTTGTAAAAATCGATGCGTTTCAGAAAGGTGGGACATAGAGGAGAAACAATGTACAGTATGTGGAAAATAATGTGTTTTTTAACCTTAAACCGCATAAACATTTCATTACACCAAATACACAAAATAATGTTCTTTTTAGCAGCATCATATGACCCCTTTAAGATCATGAGAAACATGCATGTATCCAAATTCTGACTGGTTCTGTGAGAAATAAAGAAAGAAAGAAAGAAAGAAAGAAAGAAAATCCATCACTAAGGTGGTGTACATGAAGACATTTAAGGGGAAATCAGATGCCTATTTTCCACAAGTTGGTGTGATTCTTTAGGGTCTTCATGAAATGTCTGTAACATACTTTGGTTAAAATTCCTCAATGGATGTGTAAAACAACACCCTTTTTACCTTGTCAAAAACAACTCTGTTCACAGCGACCCATTTTGTTGCATGTCTCTTTAAATGCTAATGAGCTACTGCTCACCCCTCTCTTCCGTGGGGTGTGTCGACACAAGACAAGTGAATTGCTGCCATATTAGGCTACGTTCACACTTCGAGCCTTAGTGCTCAATTCCAATTTTTTTCTCAGATCTGATTTTTTTGTATAGCTGTTCACATTGTTGTTTTAAATGTGTCCAATATCAGATTTTCAGTGTGAACAAATCATGGTTCTGAACTGACCCGCATGTGCAAAAGAATGATAAGAACAGGGTTTCCAGGTTTTTACAACAAAATCTGCCCAATTGTTTCTCAAAACTAGTCTAAAACTAGCCCAACCATGTTCAGGGAGGTAAACATCACGTTAGTGGGGTCACGTCAACCCACGAAGTTGAAAAACAACCCGCGGCAACAGTGTAAAAAGTAGCCAAATTCCACGGGGAAACTGTGGATTTGGCAACAAATTTGCGTGGCACGCTGTCATACGGAAGTAAACATGGAGGACAAAGTAAGTGATTATCCGTTTATTTATAGTGTGATCTGCTGCTGAAGCCATCAAAATGAAGCACAGGCAATATGGAAAATAAAGACAAGGATGTGACAAAAGACAGCAGAGTTCTGAAACTTTAATGATTCAAGCTCTCATGTTTCGCTTGTATATGGAGTCACTATAATGACTCACACATTACTGTACTTCCACTGACTACCTTTCGCAACTGTCTTGATAACTTTGGGTATGCAAAATCTTTGAAGTGTCTCCCGTCAGCGCGGAATTATGACGAATGTCGATCTAGAGCAGTGGTTCCCAAACTTTTTGCAGCGTGCACCCCTTTCTAGTGTTTGACACATGTCAAGCACCTCCACCACCGTACTCTGGTTAAACACCACATTTTTTTAATACAAGTATAAATACAAGTATTCACTGTATACAGGGCTTGACATTAACTCTTTTGCTCACCAGCCACTGTAGCTAGTGATTTTCCAAAATTACTAGCCACTCAGCATTTTCACTGGCCACAATTTTGTTTGTTGCTAAAGTTACTGCATATTAAAATTTATTTGAATTGATTTCCAGGTCTTTATTTTTGTGTGCCTATAAAAAGGGCATTTCCCCTAACCATATTAAATTAATGTGTCATGTATCAAATTATTATTTTATTAATAATTACACTTAATATAATAAGACTCTATAGGGCTGTTACCAATCAAATGAAATCAGTATTAACAAAACCAAATTTTCCACTGCTGGAGAAACAGAAGCAGCTGAAGTTTACACAGACAATTTAATGAAGCTGAAATGTAGCATGAATGCATTAACACTGCAAAATTACAACAGCATAAATAATGCTGTGAGCTTGGTGTTTTACATCAGGTTTTTTATTTACAAATATGAAAAGTTGTAAAAAATAAAAAGTTACTTTTAAATTTGAAAGTAACCCGCCAGCAGGTGGCAGCAAGTTGACTGTCTTAATGAGTGAGTCATTGAGGCATTCAAACGATTCGTTCAAACGGCTGATTCATTCAAGAATGAAGCAAGCGCCTGTCTTTATGAATGGACTACTGAATCATTAACTCAAATTATTAATTCAAAAATGCAAATAATTCAGTAGCCTAACGAAACACCGCTGACGCTGTGTGTTGCTCAGAGACACAGTTCTGCTGCTAAGTTTGTTTGGAACGATTTTCGTTAAACAAATAGAGCAAAAACAGTCACATTGACATTACTGTACTAAAATATATGCCCTAAGTCACTTAATATTAACTACTCGTTTCAAGTCTTGTTTAAAATCAATGTCAAATTTACAATCGTACTGATTTTCGGGAAAAACTGCACTCTCCTAGTCGTGTCATGTTAATTAATTAGGCTAGGCTTTGTAATAAATATAAAAACTACATTATTTACTTGTTACTATTGATTATCCATTATAAATTGCCGTTTACACCAAGTGTAATAAAATCTGAATCATTCTCGCCGAAATTTTGGTGCTTCCCTAATTCGATGTTTTAATAAGATTAGATTAGTTGTCCGGTCGGGCAAGTCAAATTCTCTTTCACTTGCCCCTTCAAAAAACGCACACAGATCAAAAACATTCTCTCGCGCACCCCTGCTGGTCGGTCTGTGCACCCCAGTTTGGGAACCGCTGATCTAGAGTGACGTAAAAGTCACATGAATTCCGACATGACTGTTCACACTGCGGTCGCATTTCAAAACATCTGACCCATACCTCAGTCAGCGGAAGTGAGAAAAAAGTGTTTATTACGTTTGAAATATGGATATTTGTCTTACAAAAATGCATGGATTCGTTACAGGAGGCCTTTAATCACCCCCCCGGAGCCGTGTGAGGGATGTTTTATTACGGATGTGCACACTTTATTTCACGTCTTCTGAACTGTTGACAACCAACACCCGCTTACCCCCATTGAAAGGCTTGGAGGGGCCAGGACAATTTTTTATATAACTCAGATTGGATTCGTCTGAAAGAAGAAAGTCACATACACCTAGGATGCTTTGAGGGGGAGTAAAACACAGGCTAATTTTCATTTCTGGGTGAACGAACCCTTTAAATAAACCTAGTCTACTGTAGCAGAATAAATTATTTGTTCTTTTGTGCTTGGAATTTGCTTTTTCTTAATTTTAATAACAAAAATAAGATAAAAATAGCTATATCAAGGTACATATCGTTATTGTGAAATAAAATTTCTCATATCGTTAAAAGATTTGGGTCAAATCGCCCATCCCTACATGCCAGAAACATAACAATGCAAAAAAGTGAAAATTTCATTCGATGACCCTTTTAAAGCTCTTTCGCTCTCCCTCACACACACGCCTTTTTCTTAATTTTAATAACAAAAATAAGATAAAAATAGCTATATCAAGGTACATATCGTTATTGTGAAATAAAATTTCTCATATCGTTAAAAGATTTGGGTCAAATCGCCCATCCCTACATGCCAGAAACATAACTAAATGCAAAAAAGTGAAAATTTCATTCGATGACCCTTTTAAAGCTCTTTCGCTCTCCCTCACACACACGCACACAAACACATACACGGATCTTCCAGTCTAGCTGGTTATAGGCATGGGCCAATTACCGGTTTCAAGGTATACCGCGATTTGAAAATTTCACGGTTTTAAAACCACTACTATTTTCCGTTATACCGTTTCTGTGGTATGCGCTGTTTTTCATGTCTCCTCGAAGACTGAAAGTGTAGGAATCCCTCAGATTGAGTGCAGTGTAGAGAGTAGCACGACCCTCCTCCCCCTGTTGGTGCGAGCGAGCGGTCAGTCACGTGTGTGTATGATGGCCGAACTTAAGGAGCTTCCCCTGGAACTTACGCGATTGGCAACCGGCCGTTTTTTTGTTATATAGCAGCTTGTCTCTGTTCTGGACTTGCACAAACTGCTTTGCAATGCAATCATTTTCCAAAATGTAATTGGTGTGAAAATATGAAGTCTGTAAACGCCTGTTAACACAGGCCAGAGACGTTGAAGACAGACGCACAGAGAAAAATACTGTAGCAGGCAGATCACTCACTGTTCCTGATGCACAAACTATTGGAAGAAAATCCTCAATATTGATTTGGGGGTTTATATGAATGTGTTTCTGAGGAGAACTGACTGTCTTCAGAAATGTTTACGTGGTATTTTCTTTTCATCTCCTCTCTTGCTTTTTTTATGGCAGTAACCAAGGAAACGCTGTATCTGGTGTTCCAGAAGCGCCTCCTGCTGTTAGAGAGTGAATCTGCATCTCATTCAGAGCTTCTGCTGTTTGCTTCATTCAGGCATGTAGTATAATTTCACAAAGCTAGTCAGAACATTCTGTTTTTGCTTCAAATTGGGTTATTATTAAATCAAATGATGTATATGAAATGATATAAGTTATATGCATATGAATTATATAACTAAAATTAAATAACTAATTACAGATTTAGGTTAAATAAAGATGTCAGTCTTTATTTTTTCTTCTTTTTAGGAAACAAATCAAAGAAAAAATAAACAAATTCTACTGTTCCTAATATTCTGTATGTTGCTCAAAAATAAAATATATTGTGTTCAGCAGAAAAAAAGTTTTGTTTTTTTATCCAGTCATTTAAAAATAACACATTTTAGAGCTGTAACAACAATACCGTGATACTGTGAAACCGTGATATTTTTGCTTAAGGTTATCATACCGTCAAAATCTCATACCGGCCCATGCCTAGCTGGTTAGCCTGTGCTTACTGTGAGAACTGAAAGAAACTGGCATGGCAGACACATGATCTTCCTCAAATAGCTAATGTAAGCTGATGCACTCAGGCAACATGTGCTACAAACAGTCTCTCTTATTTTCCGTCTGATTCACAATCTACGCCATTTATTTATATGGAAAATTTGCAGCAATGCTTAATAAACAGTCATTTTTCATTGCCTGGGAATAGCATCATTTGTAAACAAGCTTTTGCAATGTTTGCCAATCCAGAGGAACTTTGAACCAAGTCTCAGCAAACAAACAGTGTCTTGGACACACAAAAAAAGCTCTATTAAATTAAAGCTCTATTCTGTGTTAAATTAATATTATAATATTAATATGCATTACTAAACGTTTAAAACTGTCAACTTTCCAGATGTATATCCCACAATAACTGGTACACCCTGCGGCATGAATAGTGATTTCAAGAGAACACTGAGATCATCTTGATTCACAAAACCAGACTGGTCATGAACAGTGAATATTTGTACATTATGTGCCCAAGTTAATGTCCCATGAGAACTGAATATCACTGGCCACTGTATCCCTTGATGTAACATCATGAATCACATCAAATGAGAAGCAAATACATGGGTTTCTAATAATGTTTTGTTTTGGTGATCTGTTTTGACAACGTAAAAACCAAAGGTCTGTCACTATGATGTGTTCTGTTGTAGTTACTATCCCTGTGCATGTGTATATATGTATGTGCACGCACTCAAGTACGCAAAGGAGAAAGAGTGAAATATAGAGATTGCCAAATAAAGGGGTACAGACAGACAGTGTGTGTGTGTGTGTGTGTGTGTGTTCTGAGCTCAGTGGTAAAGTCCATGACAGCATGGAGAATGATGTGGTCACCCACAGACAGCTGCTTGCTACTGATAATGTTCCACACACACACACACACACGAAGCTCAGTGTCAAAAGAACAGACACTACAGATGGTACCCAAACACACATTTGCTCACACAATCTGTACATTTACAAATGGCATTCATGGCAAACACATGAAAATGTCTTCAGAAGTCAAGCCCATTGCATGAAGGCTCCAGCACAGGAAGCCATTATGGGCAGGAAACGGAAATGTGGGAAGAGTGACAAGGGAAGAGTAACAGACAGCACTCTGAACACAACCGTCTGAAACACAGCGCACTAGTTGGATTACACATTTACAAAGACAATGACATAGACTAAACAACAACCACAGGGTCTACAATGAAAGCACTAAAGCTGCATTTCACCTCTCTCTCTCTCTATTATATATATATATATATATATATATATATATATATATATATATACACACACACAGGATATATCTATACACACACACACACCTCTCTCTCTCTCTCTCTCTATTATATATATATATATATATATATATATATATATATATATATATATATATATTCACAAACAAAGGTCAGATCATGGTTAACCCCAGTAAAATTTGCCTAAAAAATTTAAAACACCTAAAAATAGGCATACCCAAAGTAAATTGCATGCTGTTCTTGAACTATTTGGAGTATACTTTGTTCCTAAACAGAACAAACCTCAGAATCACTGGAAGTCTTACTGGTATTGAGTAATCTAATTCTGAACGCAAAAAAACATTCCACTTACATTTTTTGTAAACAGATGCCTTCAGATGACTATAGCTGGGAGCTATTAGCTGGAAAACACAATGGGATCACAGGATGAAGCCTTGTTGGCGGTCTGACAAAGACACTGATTGTACCTGCCGTGTTGATTGAATCTTAAAATGCATCAATGCATGCTTTTCGCATCATTCAAATCCCAAGAATCTCAGCTTTCCAAAGATATGTGACATGTTTAGCTTCTGTTTTTTTTTGTTGAGTTGTTGCATGTCACGTAGTTAACCCTCAAAAACACACAGTGTACAAAGGTCCAAAGGCATAACAGGCAGCTCTCAATAGTTTTAGTTCATAATCGTTGGGCAATCAGAGAAAAACAATCCGACAGGGAGTGCTTCATGTAACTACATCATAAGGACCATTCACTTCTAAGGGCCTTCTTTGGCATTCTAGTTTTGCATGACCAATTATCTTTTCAAATCAGGCTGAAAACTTGTTAGCTTGTTAGGGCATGAACAGAGATCAACCTCAAATTTTGAATATAGCATAACAAATGATCTCTACAGGTTACTGCTTGCTTGACATTTGAATGAAGCTAACCACTACCAAACACATCAGTGTTATTCCCAGTGGCAGTCTGGCAATAAACTTCTACCTCAGTTAACCCCCATTTCTCAGGGCCTCTTCCACTGAAAGTTGATTTGCTGTGAGTTCCTTATACTGCTCTATTCCATAAGAAATTAATAATAGAAAGTGATGTAGGCATGTCTATAGACAACAATGCTATAGATTCACTCTTTGTATTCTTGAAGGTTATGTTTTAACATGAGTGGGACTGTAAACCAATCCCTAACAAGCTTCCACTCCAGGGCAGGGAAAAGGTTCCACTCCAGGGCAGGGAAAAAACACTGCAGGTCAAAACAATGGCTGTACATAAATGCTCTGTTTGTCCTTTTCAAACATCCTAACAGCAGTTAACCCAATAAACTCCTGCTGCATATGGACATAAGAACTGCACATTGATACAATCACTAAAAATGACAGGGGACAGTTCCTGTGGACAGTTCAATGAGCCTGTGAAGACGGTAAGCATCCCTTTTAGCGGTGTCACAATAAAAGGTCACAGGTTAGACATTTAACAGGTCAGACTGCGCTTTCCGTTACCTGACTGCAGTACATTTAATGACAGCCTTATAAGGGCAAACTAGAAAAACACTTCTCTTTTCTGATCTGCATCAATAGAAAGCATGCACAGAGCATGTTGCCAAAAAAAAAAAAAGTTTAATCCAAATTATTCCCAGAATCTAGAAGACCATGTTCAAGGCATCAACAACAGTAAATGAGGTCAGCATCACCAAAAACAAAAAAAGCAATTATGCTTAGTCCAATGAGAGACATTTGCTGCGGTACAACCTAAATTCATAAGATTAAACCTAAAACTTAAACTGCATCATGGGTTAACTATGATTATATGTGAACAGCATGTAAAACGTTCGCCTCTTACCCAGCTGATTTCTCTGTCACATTATCAACATTATGTGTTAAGCTTAGAGTGCTTTAATAAGTATTTTGTGCATTATTTGATGTCTTTACCCACCAGCCAGAGAGCTGTGCTGTTGTTGGGTATCTGTGTCAACTTAAGTTCACATTAACAGATCTTTATCACTCACAGCCATCTGTGACTTCAAACCCCACTTATTGCAGTAGGGAACTTGGACTCTGAAGATGAAATGCTAACACAGCTCCTAATGATTTCAAACTGATGCCAGGTGTGAGTAGACAAAAACACACAGCAAAAATGCAAATGCATGCAAACACTAACATATACATATACACACACACACACATATTAGGCTGGGACTATAAATCGATGCATCATGATAAAAAAAAAAAATTTTTTTTTAAATGACACTTCCAATACAATTTTCCGAAAGATGGTTTTGGTCATTTAAGGTAGTTGTTATCACGCTGATATATGTTCAATTGTTTTTTTGTCGTTATGGTTGATTGGGTCTGTGGGAGTTTGGGCAGGAGTTTGATACCGCGGCTCCACCTCATGACACTGCGCAGACTCTGGCTCCAAATGACGTCATTTACTCAAGATGGCAGCGGCCATACTGAGATGCTTTGGCTTCACTTTTCTATAGTGAAAGGAATAGGAGACACATCGTCCATCTTTTTTTACAGTCTATGGTTCGGCTGAGTAATGCAAGTGGTTAAATGTACTTGTACATCGGCTTTTATGCTTTTATGATGCGAGATTAATGTAAACACAGCCCACTGTGAACATCCTTGTAATTAGCTTCAACCTTTTTGAACTTTATGAATGATTATTTTAGGTTCAAGTGGTGCATATGTAAGGAACTGGAAGCAATCAGAATACGGCAATTTCTAAAGCACGCAGTGCTATCTGCTGTTAAAAACTAAGCTTAGAATCGATTCAAGAGAGAATCGCGATGCCTTCGGAAAATCTCAGAATCGATGCAGTCTATTTTTCTCGATTTGCGATGCATCGATTTATACCCCATTACTGAACCCTTTACTAAACTAGTAACAACAGCCAAGTGTCCCTGGCATCTTAGAAAAGTACAAATATTCTTATATTGATTGAGGGTAAGCTTAAACACTGCTAAAATGCCTTGAGCACCTTTCTAAAATGATTGCTTTTCCGTTTTACATAACTGGCTTAAAGGCTACATGTTGGTAGGCTTTACTTCTAAAATCTAAACAAAATATTTTACGATAAGCGACAGTTTCCCTGAGATTCGAACCCATTACTTTGGTGTTTTGCTAGCAGGTAAACTGGACTAAGTATGGACTAAGCATAATTAACTTTTGTGCTTTATTTTTTAAGCTTCACACCCGCAGGCCATTAGGCTTATGAATGACACTTATCCACTTCCACTCTGTGGACACAGATTGTTCTAAGATCAGGAGAGCTGTAGACAAACTCACTAACTTTTTGCACACTCATAATACAAATAACATTTTAAAATACTAAATGTATTCATTTATTTTGTTACAAATGTGAAATAACAAATGGACTGGAAAGTTCACTTTGCAAAAGTGATGTGTTTTGATCATTTGAGCACATGCTTCCATTCTCTCACACAAAGATGGTGAGGTCAACTGCTGCTCCTTGACACAAAATGTAGGTGTCCTGTAAAATTAAAATGAATAAATCATTTTAAAATAAAATAAAACGCTTGATAAAAAAGATTAAATATTTTGTGTGTTCACCTGCATGTCATGTGAACTTTAATTAAAATCAGAGAACTGTGAACATGAAAATAAATATATGTTCATCAATTATAAATTAAAATCTCAGGGAGGTACTTCAAGTAAATATTTTAGGTCAGAGGGGTTCGACTAAAAAAAAAAAAAAAAAATTTTGTTATAGATAACTGAACTGGGATCACTTTCCAAAATATTACGAAATGAAACTTCCCGATGAAGCAGTTAAATGCTCACCAAAGGGTTATTATTATTAATGCTATTATTAGTACAACATGTGTAGCCTGTGGAATTGGACAAATGCATGCAAACACATGGATGCAGGATTTCCTGGGGTAATGACTCAGTACATCCACCAAACTCATTCCAGCCAAATCCTGACTCAGACTTGACCTCAGCACATACTTGCAATAAAGTACGACACTAGCAACTGACTATTATGGGATATTTTCACTAGATGTGAAAACCTGTGATCCAAATGAGTCACCAAGGGTATGAGGACTCCCCAGAGAGATGCCAACACAGGGATATGAAATGCTTCAGTGGCGACCGTGATGCTTTAGACAGAGTCTATCAGGTGGATGAGGAACACAAGGCATGAAAATATGTCAAAGAGAGATCAGGCTGTAACGCTCATAAATGACTTGGGCACAGAGGGAAAGAAGAAAGAGATGGGGAGCTAAAATTGGTTTTGCAGCATCATGGGAAAATATTCTAGGGTTTTGCAGACTTAGGTAACCCACAGTACATGTCCTGTACATGTAGCCTGAAGGGGAAAAAATATAATAAAAGAATAAAAACTGAATGTGGAACATAGAGTACTTACTGGCATATAGCATTGTGTCACTACAAAAACTATTTTGTATTCTATTATAAATAGCCTCCAATTGGATGTCTGGGTCCTCGTCCCTGTGGACCAAACATTGGCAGCCATGCTTAGAAAACCATCTTAGAGTGATGGAGGGTGGAAAATCCAAAGAGTCTGGGGTGAATAACCACCATTTCAATACAACCCAAAAAAGACGTCCAGTTGTGACTATACAAATATTAGCCTTGAATAAACTCTATATCTGAGATGCTACAGTGAAGCCAATTCAATAGAAAGGACATTTGGAATAGATGTCAATGGTACTGGTAAAGTAGATTATAGCCCCAGATTATAACCTTGTCTGTCAGAGCATTTCACCACACACTGTGCACAGAGAGCCAACAAGTCTGAACACGAGCAGCTGACATGAAGGAATCAGAGAAAGGCTTAGAGGTTGCCTTTGATATCAGGGTTCCCACACATTCTGACACATTCATTTCCCTAGAAAAGTAATTGTTCACCCAAACACTGAAAATCATTTACTCACCCTCATGCTGTTCCAAACCTGTATAACTTACTTTCTTCTGCTGAACATAAAATACTTTTTTTCATATAAAAAAAAGTCCACTGGATCAAAACAAAACATTGGACCCCATTGACTTTCATTGTATGGACAAAACAACAGACATTTTCCCAAACATCGTCTTTTGAGGTCAACAGAAGAAAGCAAGTCGTACATCATTTTTGGGTTCACTATTCACTTTTTTTCTCCCAGGTCTGCCATGACTGTGGGAACCCTGCAGTATGGAGACACAGGGATTTGAAGCAAATCAGCCAACAACAGTTTAGTTAGATCCAGAAGTCACTTTGCTTCTTCTGTGAGCTGGAGAGAGTTAAATATTTAAGCAGTAGATGGAAGAAAGATTTTAGAGGCATTTAAGGGGCCTAACTGTGTGCGGGGTGGCATCAAATATAAAAATAAACTCAGCTGTCCCATTTTGGCACAATGACGTCCACTTCAAGGTTTGAAATACCACTTGAATGATTACATAAAATGCTTATTTGACTATGAAAACTACGACCTGTGGTTCATGTTCACGTGTGTATGTGAGGGAGAGAGGCCTGTTGAGGTGTTAGAGAATTGATGCTAATGACAGACGTACGGGTGGCTTTGCTAAAATTTGAACAGTATGTGCTGCTGCCCAGCCTTACATAAACAGAGTAGGAAATAGAAGCCCGAGGCCTTAGGGATGACCTATCTGCACCATGGCATTTCCTGTTGGGCAATTTAAATGACACTGTTCCTCCTACACTGAATTACTTAGGAAACACTTTAAAAGTTGCCACAGCCTTTTTCTGAGCTTACTATTTTTTATGCACTTTCTCAAAAGTGATTATTTTGACCGATTTTATTTTAAATTGAAAGTAAAGCACAAGCTAATTGTTGCTTTTAATTCAGATATTCAGACATCAAAATCTATTCACTTACCAGTGTTGTCGGTTCAATATTACACATATACTGTAGCTTATTAAACACTGAACAATCTACATATCTTCATATTTAGTCAGAAACCAGGTAAATACCCAATCAATTCCACATTTACAAGTTTATGTGCAGGAGACAATAATATGATATTGCTCAATTTATCCAGTTGCGGCAAGAATAAATGTTGCAAGGACCTGCAAGCTGAGGATTCTGAGGAAAGCTTTGAACCTTTATTAATTTTATTTTAAATTGAAAGTAAAGCACATGAAATTTAACAGCTAATTGTTGCTTTTAATTCAGATATTCAGACATCAAAATCTATTCACTTATCAGTGTTGTCGGTTCAATATTACACATATACTGTAGCTTATTAAACACTGAACAATCTACATATCTTCATATTTAGTCAGAAACCAGGTAAATACCCAATCAATTCCACATTTACAAGTTTATGTGCAGGAGACAATAATATGATATTGCTCAATTTATCCAGTTGCGGCAAGAATAAATGTTGCAAGGACCTGCAAGCTGAGGATTCTGAGGAAAGCTTTGAACCTTTATTGGTACAATGGAAAAACAAAACCCTTGATTGAGTACAGGATATGATGAACTACATTGTTTTGTGGGAACCTGTGCCATTTCAATCAGTCATTCATACAGTGCAAAAATAAAAACATTAGCAAATGTCCCGAAACTGACACTAAAAAAAAAACTTAGTTTGCCATTAAAATTCCTCTGATTCACACATGACTATAAGGATAGGCTGTCGCATCAGCTTATTTCTAAAACAACAGGAAAACAGAAGGAGATTAAGCCTGCCTTCGTTTTTCACCCTAAAACCACACATTATAAAACAGGGACAGAGGCTGTGGTTGTTATGAAAGGATATGTTTTTTAATTAACTGATGTTGTAACTTTACTTAAAGTTCACAGAAGCACTTATATGAGCCACAATGTGTACATTAGATATTGATAAGCCTCTGTGGAGCTATAAATCGCAAAGCCAGCAGTCTTTTTATCCTGAACGGATATATACATATTTTACACACTCCTTCAGATACCCGGGAAGTAACAGCAGATTCTTTCATTTCCATAAATTATGTCTGCAGCAGAGAGCAACAGAGGACACACTTGATACTGAATGGAAAGGAACACAATGTTCCGATACAGAAAAAGACTGAACTTGCTGGATATCAGGAATAGTATGAAAAACAAGTCATCATAAAATAGCCCGGAAAGTCCAATTCACACTTAAAAATGTGAATTATGCAAACGGGGAAAAGCAAGCTGTGATTCAGCTAAGAATCTTTTTTTTTTTAAATCACTGGAGGAGGAGCGCATAAACCCTGAAGAGTATTCATATGCATAGTTATGATAAAAGATCATGCATTACTTTGAATCCAAAGCAACTGTAAAATTACCCATTTCTCTAGACACGGTTATTAGCCAAGTGACAAGCCCGTTCCAACTGAAAAAATAATAAGCAGCCATGACTAATTATAATGGCTTCTTTAGAATGCTGGATCTCAGTAAAATCAGCCAATATGTTTTACTCGTATCTGATTGGCCGGGCCAGCTGGCACTGACAGCATCAACAGAGCGCTGGTGGCTCATGTTCTAGAGCCAAAGTCATGTGACCATGCAGTCACAGCGAGCACTGGAACGGAGCCTTGTCACTTGTTTGTAACAAATGAGTGAAAGTGTGAACATAGTTTGACTCAATTAATAAAACTGAAAGTATGCCAGACACTACAATAGCTCCGTGGGGGTTGGACTGAGTGGATTGATGAGCTCTTTGATTCAAACTTGATCCAAATGTGATACATACTGCCAAGAATTTTTTTTCTCCTTTTTTTATGGTCAACATAGAGGGGGAAACAAAAGAGCAACACTTCATGAAAAGAGACAGAGAAAACAAACAGGCAATGTGAATAAATTCCTGAACATTCCATTTGACATTCCTGACAAAACAATTACAATGACTCGGCATTGCCTCAATTATTACAAGAAAGCAGTTTAGAAATAAAAATCTACTGGGCAAAACTGCTAAATCATTTATCTTTTGTGTATGACCACAAAAGCAATAACAAAGATTCAGCACACCATCAGAGCCAGTTGGGAGTGTTGTGTATCACACAGTGACCCAGAAACCCCAGGGCTGGACTGGTCTGTCCTGTCTTGAGGTGTATTGTTCTCTTTGTGTTGCTCAAATACACACGCATATCACACTCAAAAACCAACTTCCATTCAAACATGTCCCATCAGTAGAAAAATAAGACATGCATTCACAGACAGAACGGAGGGGAGACCGGCATAGTGTGACGGAAAGTGAATACACAGAGGGTATCACTAGGTTTTCCATAGTCCTCGTTTCAACCTACTCATCTGTTCACTATACATCACACAATACTAATGAAAATGAAAGGGCGTGACTAGGTCCTGGCAACTGGCCTATAGCCGCAAATGCTTTTTTAACAGGTTAAAATATTTTCTGTTTTAAAAACAAAAACACACTATAATAATTTAAATAAATAATCAAAATAAATTTAAAGTAAGTGAACAATCAAATGTTTATACCATCACATGAAATGGCATATACCTGAAACTTCCAGTGCAGATGGCCAAGTTGATTAGAAATTGAGTATTCTGGTTTGGTGACACTGATGGGGTGCCATTCATTCTGCACTTTCCACTTTCTAAATATGTGGAGAGAAAACCCTCCAAAGGTCACTCTGTAACTACATCCTGGACATCAGAAATTAGATATTTAGATATGCTATTTGAGTGTTAATGTTTTTCCAAGTATATACATTTTTGAAAGGGTGTATGCATTTAACAGGACTGGAAATGAGCTAACTTCACGAGGTAAATTAACAGTATACATCTGATGCCAAAACTGGACCATGGACTCAAACCTTGGTGTTAGCAGAATCTATTTATGCTACTGTGGCTTTGTTCATTATGTTTTGTCCATAAGCTTACATTTATCAAGTCTAGCTGAACCAAAAACTAAATGAAGGAGAGTGAAGAACATCTGGACCGTTATTGCTGTTATTATACACCATATGTATCCCACAAATGGACACACACATAATACAACAATTTACTCAACAACAGCTTAATGGTAAAAGTAGATGCACAAGTGTGGTTTAACGTATATGCTATAATATTAACATACCTGGCAGAAGCGGAATACACTTGCCCAAGTAAATGGTTACCGAAATAAAAAACTGGGCATTATACTTGCTTATAGGCCAGCTTAAAACAGTTTATGATGACCATAAAAGACAAATATGGATGAATCTTCACTTAAATCGCTGACTTAAACCAATTGTAGCTGAACTAAGCTAACTTCACGAGGTAAATTAACAGTATACATCTGATGCCAAAACTGGACCATGGACTCAAACCTTGGTGTTAGCAGAATCTATTTATGCTACTGTGGCTTTGTTCATTATGTTTTGTCCTTAAGCTTACATTTATCAAGTCTAGCTGAACCAAAAACTAAATGAAGGAGAGTGAAGAACATCTGGACCGTTATTGCTGTTATTATACACCATATGTATCCCACAAATGGACACACACATAATACAACAATTTACTCAACAACAGCTTAATGGTCAAAGTAGATGCACAAGTGTGGTTTAACGTATATGCTATAATATTAACATACCTGGCAGAAGCGGAATACACTTGCCCAAGTAAATGGTTACCGAAATAAAAAACTGGGCATTATACTTGCTTATAGGCCAGCTTAAAACAGTTTATGATGACCATAAAAGACAAATATGGATGAATCTTCACTTAAATCGCTGACTTAAACCAATTGTAGCTGAACTATTAAGTGGGGAGCTCTTATGTTCATCACTTTAACAGATCCATGTTACAATGAAAGCCTAGCTGAACCTGAAGTTGTCACTGAGGATTATGAGGACATAGTTGGAAAGTTCCCAACTGAGAGGAAAAACCATATAGGGATAATACCATTTCAGCATTTTTGGAGAACGTGACCCATTTATTCCTTCTCCAAGACAAACTAAACCAACAGCCAGAATGGAAAGCTAGGGATGACGTACTTGCCACCTCAGCAATACAGATACAAACACTTATGAAAGGAGCATGCAAATTAATCATATGTTCATCACAGAGTATTACTGTGCATACACTCTTACCTAGGATGGAATGAACCCGTACTGAGAGCTGCGTACGGAGAATCAAGATGGGCTTTTTGCCTTTTCTGTAGAAAGAAGAAAATTTGAGAATCAAGATATCACACAGCAAACCAAACAACTTCATTCAGAAACACACAAACAGTTTGTGCTTCTCATCATCATAATAGTTGAATTCTATTCATTTGAATTCTTTCACTACTTTAATGATAATGCAGATGGAGCAAAATACATTTAAAGAACACTGTGGATTAGTCATTATTACAGCTACAGACACACACTACACTGAAGGCACACTGGAGACAGAATCAGAAAGAGAGAATATGGGTCGGTAGGGATTAAGGTATGGAAAGAGAGAGTAAACAGACATGGAAACTATGCATCAAGAGCGTTCATGGCTAAAAATGGACCTATTCAAAGCTTAAGTTTTCTTCACGATGTTCTGTGTGGTTCATACACCCAGTCACAAAGACAGACATTCTCACACACACCCCAATTTTGTCTTCTATTTTCCAAGTGCTGCTGCTTTAAATGATGTGTTTCCTCCAGACAATCTCAGCGAACCTGAAGGAGCTCCAGCAGTGGCTACATTTTTGCCGGCTTACAAATACAAACCATGTATGCTTTAAACACACACACACCCACAAACACAGTGAGCCCTTAGAAAATAAGACCACTCGATTAAAAATACTTCATAATGAGAAATGAAGGCATTTCCACTGGCATGGAGCTGCTAGTTCTCCTTCAACAATAAGGTCACTACTGCTTTTTGCAATATTTGCATTTGGATTCTGTAGAGATCTTGGGTCAATTTAATAAGATTGGGGGAAAAAATTACATTGCAAATTATGGCAATAGTTTGACTCATAATACATATAAACATTCTTAAGATTTTTAAGGTAAGATTTTTTTTGTAAAAAAAAAAAAAAAAAAAAGTCTCATGCTCACCAAGGCTGTATTTACTTGACCCAAAATACAGTAAAATCATAAAACATTCAAATACAACAGTTTTTAAACAGTTATATAATATTATAACTGTTTAGAAAGTTTTCTATTTTATTATATATTTGAAAATGTAATTAATTCTTGTGATGGCAAAGGTGAATTTCAGCAGTCTTTACTTCAGTCTTCAAATAGTATAATAACCTTATAATCAATATTAAAATCAGTTGTGCTGCTTAATATTTTTTAAATAAACATATGTATAAACAGAAATATAAAACTTTTGTAATGTTCTAAATGATCTGACTGTCACTTTTAATCAATTTAATGCATCCTTGCTGAATAAAAGTATGAATTTCTTTAAAAGAAAATAAGATCTTACTGACCCAAAGCTTTTGATAGTTAAACAAACAAATGGAGTGCACTTGTATATACAATTTAGCTCTTTACAAACACACCACTCTGCTGGGTTTTAAAGTGATTCTCCAGAGCACGGCTGAACAAATCTGGAGGAAAAAAAACAGCCTGAGTAGTATTACAGATCCAAAGTTATGCAATTCTTCAGTTTGAGCTGACTCAGAGTTCTAGATTTGCGGTTCAGTGTTTTAGCTCTATTCAGTGTATTCTGAGACTGTCAGTTTAAGCTGTGGTCAGCACACTGAAACGCTGGCTCTGCCTCTGTGAAATCACTCATGTCTTTTGGTGGGTCTGATGACTGTGCGTTACTAAGCAACACTAATAAATGATTTAGTGAAACTGATACCGGTCATAATTAGGTAATGCTGAACATTCAGGGGTTCACAGACGTTCTACACAACAATCTGGCAAGGTTTCAACAGTATAAATGAATAATAAATAACCATTCATCTGAAAAATAAGTGCTTTTAGTCCAAGCATTGTTTGCAGTTTAGCCAGTGGACAGGTTAATTTATCTCAATCATATAATAGACATACTGAAGAAGGTGTTACATTTGTACTACAGAAAAAAGAACAATATGGCCAAAGTCATAGTCATCCTTATGTATTAGCCTATACATTTATCTTCTTAAACATTAACCTGTGCTACACGATTAAACAGGGCAATTTTCTCCAAGCTGTACTGTGACTGTCTACCACCCTTTTAAGCATCATGGTACATACCAAAAACTGCTGCTCATTATATTGTATTTTGTCAGCATTTTGAGCCTTTTCCTTGAATTTTATAAAGTGTTTCTTTAATAAAATGTTGAACATTGAACAGTTATGATCTAAGGAGACTGAACAGATGTTCATTGGCTCGCAAAGAAAAATTTGTGTTGAAATTAGTCATTGTTGACATTGGTTTACAAAACTAACACAAATTGGGGAATTCCTCAAGTATAGCAAAGACTAAACACAAACAACGAGAGAATCGAGTTTTCAGTGCATTTCCTGACTACAACAGATTCAGCAGCATTGTTACAAAAGTACAAAAGTAATTTTATATACATAAAAAGAGACGTTAAATGGAAGTAAAGGGTCTACTTTCATATTTCAAAGAAGTTTGGTGAAAATAAAATGTCAAAATATGGGGGAAATAATGTTCCAAAGTGAAAAAATGTCAGTGTCAGTGTAATGGTCCGGACTTTGATCTTACCATTACATCTTTAAATAAACATATACATTGGTTGTCTTGGCATTTTCAAGTAAGTGTTGGCTGTTACATTAAAAGGACTATGTCTTATTGTTTTTTTTAAAGGGGACTTTTGTCCCGAAAATGCAGTTTATCAGATATCATTCAATGTAACAGCAACAAGCCATTCTGAAATCATATAAAAAACTGAGTGTCATTCGACAGTCTGTGACATCATCAAATGGCACCCTGAACACCATGTGGTGCTGCAGAAAAGTGAAATAATTGCTCTTTAATATTTGATAATTCCTCCTTTTCACGGTGGTGTGGTATCCGAAGTTACAAAAACGCATGTCACTCAGTGAAATGCCAAAAAACACTTTTATTGTTAGATTTTTTTGAAAAATTAGGAGATGTTGTAAATAATTGTGATTAACTTTACTGGCCAAGCTCACTGTTTGATACAGGTGGCCATGTGATTGCCTGCAATATAAGCTGAAGTAGAAGTTCCGTCATTCAGGGTAACGCTTTTGTCACTTTTGTCATGTGGAGTAATGCAAATTCTGTTATATCACAGTGTCATCCATTACACTGAATGACAGTATCACTGTATAAATAATTTTAGCATCTTATTCATATTACAGATTAATGAGGAATGTTCAATATTGACAAATTTAATAAATATTAATATTTGAATGCATTTTTGTATTGATTAATTTGTTATCGATTAATTTTAGATGCCCACAAACGGAGAGAGCTGCTAGGCACTGTAAAAAGCCAAAAAGCTAATAAAGTATGTGCGGACCCAGTAGCTTGAGTGGGATTCTAAAGCCTGTTCACACCAAGAACAATAACTAAGATAACTATAACAGTAACTATGCTAGCCTCCACACCAATGAACAATAGCACTGTTTGCTCTATGAATGCGCTGCAGGTTTATCATCTGCCGCTTTAAATGCTTGAGATCTTTTAAGTGGAGTGGATTCTGATTGGCTGTCAATGCTTTTATCATTCATCAGCTGCAAAAAATAAAATAAAATAAAAAAATCACACTGAAATTCCAACAATATCGTTTCTCTGTGCAGTTATCGTTGGTTGTGCTGTGGAATCTGCTATTCTTTTATATTTAGAATGTTTTTTTAACTATATCTTTATCATTATAGTTATCACACTTGGTGTGAATAAGCCTTTAGCAAGGAAAAGAGAAAGGTATTTACAGAGGATTGCAATTGTCAGAATAATATCTTGCCAATATTTATGAACAGAGACTCCCCCCTCACTACAGTATGACACAAGTTCAAGAGAGGTCACTGAGGGGATTCTCCACCAAAAATACTCATCCTGATAATGCCATTTATGTTGGCAAACATAAGTATTGTGTTTAAAATAGAAAATAATCTATTAATAAATATGGCTGCAAACAGAAATTTTTGGGGCAGAGCAAGTCAGAAACAAAGAGACAAGCTAAGCAAGCATGACAGGGGAGCATCAGAACAGTAGAATAAAATGCTTATTATATATTTCAACATCTGCTTCTGCAGTAATTTACTCAGGAATATTATTAAAACTAATTTAATGACACAGACTAATATGAAAAACATTTCAGTTATGGGAACAATGGCAATATTATCTCTCTTTTTGGCAAATCGTCATTCAGAGTAACAAACCATGGTCATTCAGCGTAACAGATATATTTATGTAAAAATGAAACAATATACTTATTCTGACCTGTACTTATTAAAATACAAAAAATAATGTGATCATCCTAAATTTTATTATATTTTAAAGGGGTCATATGATGCGATTTCAATTTTTCCTTTCTCTTTGGAGTGTTACAAGCTCTTGGTGCATAAAGAAGATCTGTAAAGTTGCAAAGACTAAAGTCTCAACTCCAAAGAGATATTCTTTATAAAAGTTAAGAGTCAACCACGCCTACCTAAAACGGCTTGTTCTAACACGCCCCCACATATCTACATCACTATGTGGGAAGATTTGCATAACACTGCCCCAATTGTTCATGCAAAGGCGACGTTATTTTGAAGGATTTTCTCAATTCATTTCTCCCTAAAACAAAGAATATACGTTTTTTTTGTGAATGAATAAAAATGTCATCTTTAATACCATTTTTAATTAAGTTTATTCATTCAAGTCAGCAAGGGAGGAACTACATTCAATAATGTAGGGCGTTCCAGCCGGATGACGTAGGCATAGCGTAAGCTCTGGTGAGAATATGCTAGTCTTGCGAGAAACAAGCAAAGTTTCCATTGTTTAGCAAAGGAAAACCAGTCTCCTCTTTGGCTTATATCGAAATCCTCCGGCATTTTTATTTACAAATCCTCGTTTTGTACTTCTAATTTGTGAACAGTGTTTTGTTCTGCTCTCTCCTCTGCGCTTCCGCGTTCGTCACTTCTCACCGGAGGTTATGCTACACCTACGTCAGAACGTCACTATCTCGTGTACGCGCGTACGACAGTTAGCAGAAGCTAGAGATTACGTTTTGAATATGGATATTTTTCTTACAAAACACATCGATTTGCTTCAGGAGGCATTTACTAACCCCCTTATGATGGATTGGCGCAGTTTATTGGACTTCTATTGGACTATTGAAAAATAAAACCCATTCACTGCCATTAAAAAGCTTGGAAGAGCCAGGACATTTTTAAATATAACTCCAATTGCATTCATCTAAAAGAAGAAAGTCATAAACACCAAGGATGGCTTGAGGGTGAGTAAATCAAGGGGTAATTTTAATATTTGGGTGAACCATCCCTTTAAACTAAAAGACAATGAAAGGAAAAAAAGAAAGTAGGAGAGGAAGAGAGAGAAGATTGGATAGCAACATTTGAAGTCATTCTTACTCCACGTCGTCATAGAGCTGCTCCAGATCATCTCTCTGTTCAGCAAGGGATGAATCCAGATCCAGGTAGTTGCCATTAGAAGCCAGTTGCAGTGCACACTCCTCTAACTGAGAGGGAGACAGAGGAGCATCACTGCCTAGCATTGTTACTTGACAGCACATAAACAGATTACAGTTTCATGTTAGACTCTCATGCTTTTTGAATGTGCAACTGGAAGATGAGTCTTGTTCTCTTTTCACACATTAATCTAGCAAGACACAAACTACATCACAACTACAACATAACAGTGAAAATTTAATCTCAAAAGTGTAACCCTTGACACACCATTATAGCATAAGAACATGCTCCCATACAAAATAAATCAACCATCATTAGCAGTCAACTAGTGCACAACAAAGAAAGTTCATTGTTGCCAATGGCAGTGTTTGATACAGTCATGTCTGAAGCTGTGCCGTAATAATGGTTTGATTGAGGAGTTGAGCTTATCTTCTGTTTACAGATCCCACCCTTTCCGCAAGCATCAACACACTCTCCAGCTGCAGGCAATTCAGGGGGCCCTCTCAAAGAGTTACTTGCATTCACTTACATCATGCACTCAAGGAGACACACACAAACCTGTGCACAATTACATGCATGCTAATATGATCATACAGCCAAACAGAAATAAACTAGCAGAAATAAAGCTGTCACTGGGGTGGTACATTTTCAAAGGTATACTTTGTACTTTATCTCTAAAGGGTGCAAATTTAGTACCTTACAATAGTACCAAAATGGTACATTTTAGTACTTAAAAGGTGCAATTTAGTACCTTTTGAAAGGGTACTGTCCAAGTGACAGCTTCTGTACCATTTCTTCTGTGTACAAATAAAGACACTTGCAAACACATCTCTGACTAGAGTTTAAATGTGCGCAACATGTATGGATCAATTTTTGCACAGTATTTCAAAAATGTTTACACACTGTCCTGATTCCTTTCAATTAAAAAGTTGAAGCTCCAGCATCTTCAGTAAGGCAAGTGAATGGGGGGTCAGCTAACCTAGAGGACATGAGATCTTGAATTTGACCGTTTACTTCTTTGAAACATTGTATTACTGTACATATTCCATTAATACAGTACACTTTAGTGTTCCTTGACTTTTTAAGTATTAGAAGCACAAATACCATGTTTTTGTTGTATTTGTGTGAACTATTAGATGTGCTTAATAAACTTATGTAACATAAAATGAACTCATTTCTTAGAGGACATCTTGCTAGGTTTGATCTTGTCCCCATGACGAAAAAATATGTATTTAACATTTCTAAATCTCATTCCATTTAAATATATATATATATATATATATATATCCAGTTACATTATATATAACTACAAGTAAAATAAACACAAAAAGAAAAACTAGTTATTAACAGACTACTTTGAACTTCAAATGTTGCTGTCAAAAGCATTTCAGGTTTTCCCTTCCACTATCACGCCATAAACTCACTCAGGTCCAGGAGATTAAGCTATGGACTGTTCGACGACAAAGTGAACCAAGCCTTTTACTAAACAATACAAACTTTAGCCACGTCGCGCAGCTTTACTGCCTAAAATAATCAACTCTTCACGCTGACACTTAGCAGCCATTCGGCGCAGGTAAGCCAAGCACACCTTTATGAGGTAAATGAGCTTCACTGACCTTCAAAGGCGCTTCGAGCAGCTTGTGAATCCCGCCGATCTGTTCGTTCAATAGCAAATGCTCGTTCAAGTCATACTGCAGAGGTCTGCGGGGCTCGGGGAAATTCGAGCACACGAACGGGTCCGAGTCCTCCAGGTATTGCGCTCGACACGTTATTGAAGCCATGGTTCATCCGTGGTCACAAAGTCTTATGAGTTAAACTCGCTCTCCACCGCGGTTTTCTGTTTGTTACAACAAGTCATCTAAAGAGAAAAAGCACCTAGCCCGCCACGCGCCGCTGTCAACACTGAAATGAATGAAGCCGAGGCTCTGGAAGTTAGTCAAATTAAAGAGCAAAGCGGTGACGTCGTCAGGAAACAGACCGAGTGAACTTCGATGAGTCACGCGCCTGGAAATACAGCGACTGATATGAGCTCACTCAAGACAATTACAGAAGCAGTACAACATTTGAGTAGCACGTTTTAAAGGATATGTTTGCTGTCTTGACGACCTCGCATGTTAGTTTGTGAGTACGTACTGTATAGACTAGACTAGAGCGTGCTATGGAGTAAAATAGTGTGCTATGGCGCCATCTGCTGGTCACGTGAAGTTGTATGTATTTGTGATGGGTTTTTGTTTGTGTGTCGAGTTCAAATTTCATGCAAAACAAGTGACTCATCATCACTTCCCATGAAACACACAGTGCTTTTGTAAACACTATATCCCAATATATTCAATATGTACATAGCTGTTAAAACATTCTCAGAAATTCCTGTTATATCAGTTTCAATAGGTTGGTTTTACATGGCTAAAGTCAACCTGGTTAAAGCCACCTTTAAGTTGATAGGGATCTGGCTGAGCTGCTTCTCAATGCTCAAAATACAGCTTGAACTGGTTGACTGTTTTAGTTAGTTCACAAATAAGGCTGACAGTCCTTGACTTGCATCCAGGGCTAAGTTTTGGCATTCTTTACACAGAATCATTTAAATTAATCTTTAAAAAGAGATTTGGTGTACTCTTTTTGTGTGTGTGTGTGTGTGTGTGTGTGTGTGTGTTTTTACACAAGCCAATCCAGCTTTCAAAATTGTCTGAAACAGACAGAACAAATTATTTGCAATACTTTAGAAAAAGTTTATTGGTTTTTAAAACCATTTTTAAAAATCTCAACATCAGTAAGCACGTTCAATACAAAAGAATGAAGAAAATCTTGCTGAAATGTCATAACAAATTGATCAAACTACCATAAAGAGTCTGTACATAAACAATAATAACATGAGGGAATAGTAAAGGTAGGAAAGAAATTCTACCAAGTCAGAGAATAATAGTCACGTTGCTGGCCTGCCTCTTCATTAAAATAGAAATAGTAGTGCTTGTTCAAAAAACTAATATTCACATACATACTTTTAAGAGGAAGGAAATAGTACATGTTGAAGACATTGTTCAAATAAAAATAAAACAAATTAAAAAAAAAACAGGTCACAACTGAATTTTCTATATTAATGTTACTGTAAAGAATTCATGTTACTGATTTATGTACAGTGATCAAATGCATATTTACGATTTTGATAATGGATTATTTTAATGTTTTCATTGAACATTTCAATTGCTTTCACTCATTTACATGTAAATACTTCTCACCGAGATCCTCAAAGGGCTCCTGAACACAAACGGACACTTTTTCACTTTAATCTGTTTTTTTCCCCCCAAACAGTAGCTCTTCAAAACAGTATACTGGGGCTTCATGTATTGCACTGAAATTCTCAAAGCCAAAGTTCATCAATGAAATTAGTGCAATAAAAAGAACCACAAGAACTTTGTGAATTTTCAGTTGTTACATTTCCAGTGTTAAGTGCTAGATCCCTGTGCATCCAAAAAAAAGAAGAAAAGATACGCAAAAGACACAACAACACATTTTAAAATCCATGCTATATTCTCACACAAAAGCACACCCTTCTGCAAAAAAAAAAAAAAAGGTATTAGGTAAAGGTATAAGGTAAGCCAGATAATAAATAAATGACAAAAATGCTTGAAAATTAAAACTCACAACAAGCTATATCCATCTATACAAGAGATGTCTAATTATGTGAACTATTAATTGTAACAAAAACAAAACCTTTGTCAAAGACCACTGGATCACTATCATCATGGTAAATATGTATGTTAGTCAAACTGGTAATAAAGTGTCTTTTTTTTTTTTTTTTTACTTTTATAAATGGAGCTTATTTACAGAGTGTCACAACAAACAGAAATTCCATAGTGGACTTTTTTTCATCCCCTAGGAATTGTCCTGCTACAAATACCAGAAGCATGAAGTCTGACATGTCATGTAAATAAAATTTAAGTGCTACAGTGGTCGTATGCAAATGACAATTATGCACAAAACCAATTCCCTTGTCAACCCCACAATCTTGGCCCCATTTAAACCTGGGTGACATTTTCATCTATGCATTTTAAAACATGCATCTTAAAAGCTGGTTTAAGAATTAAATTTGAAAGTGGTGATACGAAAATGGTAGAATTCCTTCTACATTTTTCTCAGTAATTGCAAAACTTGTCTTTGGTATGGAAGTAAGGCTAAGATGGAATTCAATAACTACCACACTCAGCAAGTGTATGTTATGCTCTGCTATTCTGAAATCAAGTACTTCAGTACATTAATGGCCCTTTGAATTAAATGTCTTCATTCCAGCTTTCAAAGCGGGGGGGGGGGCTATCTGATGATATTAGCACTGAGCTCATTTATTAGTAATGTGATCTGGGTATTTTCGGTTTCCTGATGTTTTTATAACTGGTGCGATACTTTGATTAAGGGGTAAAGGCTCTACAATAGTGCATGTTATAAAGAAGTTCCTGAATGAAGTGCTCAAGTAGAAAACAGTCATTGAAGATGCCAAAACAAGGCATGTGCATGAGAGTATACTTCAATGAATCTCATTTATGCAAACTGCCAAATAACAAGCATTAATTGGGGAAAATTAATACAGAGCCAGAAAAGTGGCTAATCATCTATTTCTTGGCCTCATAAATGCATAGTTAACAATAAAACAAACATTTGGGATAGTTTGACAACTGTTCTATAACATTTTTTCTTTCACAACTATAATCCACTTTGGCATTTTGGTTTCTCCAGTTACTATTACCCCCATTTTTTCCTTCTAATTCTTACATTTAAAATGAGAACTTTTCGCAACCATATTCAAATGTAAATGCAATTATAAAGGTGCCAGATAGTGCAATAACCAGTTCCATTATTATTCATTGACTGGGTTTAAATTAAACCCAGCCTGTTCTGTTGGATAAAATCTGATTGATATATTCAAATCTAGAGGTTGGGGAAACCCGAGACGCAGCTTAGGGAAATGTCCTGGCAAAAAAAAAAAAAAAACTCTACTTGGGTCAATATTTATCTTTCATAGTTTTTGATTGTTAAATATTAGCATATGTAAATTTAAATACCAAAAGTGCACTCATTTATTCATTTTGAACATTATTCATCAGTCATTTAAAGGGGTCATATGACGTTGCTAAAAATAACATTATTTTGTGTATTTGGTGTAATGAAATGTGTTTATGCGGTTTAAGGTTAAAAAAACACATTCTTTTCCAAATAATGTACATTATTGTTTCTCCTCTATGCCCCGCCTTTCTGTAACGCGTCGATTTTTACAAAGCTCATCGTTCTGAAAAGCGAGATGTGCTCCGATTGGCCAGCTATCCAGTGCGTTGTGATTGGCCGAATACCTCAAGCGTGTGACGAAAATGTTACACCCCTCACCATACTGTGATACCATCTCCCAGCAGGACGAGACAAAACCAATAAAACCCATTACAAATGAGGCATTTGTTGGATCCAGTGGGGACATAATTACTGATTATAATGACTTATACTGTCTTTTTATGCGTTGCGTATTGCGCCACGTAAACATAAACCCATGTCTGCATTTGTGATCGGTGAAACAACAAACAACAAGCCTACTCTACACTGCTCAAACTCGCATTTGAATCATCAGTGGCAAATTCTTTAAATATAAAAAACGGTACTTACAGGCTGTGAGTCAGAAGCGCCAGAATGTCCTTGCAAAGTAGGAACTGCCCCACTTTATAGAAACAGCCTTTGTGCCACAGATGCATTGTAGGCTACTGGTTCATCCTCCATAAAATGCGCAGCACACATCTGAATATTTGGGTTGAACTGTTCTGGAACAGTGTAGTAAATACAACTTAACCACTGATTTCTAGTTGTGTCCTCTTTTGGAAGGCCAAACAAAGTAGTTTTGCTTTCACAACGAAACACACAGTGTCTCCACAACATGGCAGCGGCGGCAACAGCAATAATTAAAGTTACGCCTTCTTTCTTTGCGTGAACATTTGGGCGGCATTATGCAAATCTTCCCACATCGTGACGTAGACATGTGGGGGCGTGTTAGAACGAGCCGTTTTAGGTAGGAGTGGTTGACTCTTAACTTTTATAAAGAATATCTCTGGATTTGAGACTTTAGTCTTTGCAACTTTACAGATCTTCTTTATGCACCAAGAGCTTGTGACACTCCAAAGAGAAAGGAAAAATTGAAATCGCATCATATGACCCCTTTAATGTAACAAGCGATTTTGTGCAAGTAGATGCATACTTCCCAATTGACATAGTGGTTGACAATTAGAATAAAGCTGCAAATATAAATTACTTACTGGCTCACGTTATAAATTCTAACATGGTGGCACATTTGTGTGCAATAAATTATTACTTTCTAAACAGCTGCTGCAGGTATAAGCTGCTGTATTTCAATATTAAGCATCATCTGAAAGCTTGACATTGTTGACGTGATCTTCCCTTATTCTTTGTTTACTGAAAGACAAATACAGATGTTGCTGTAACATGTTCAAAGCTGTCGCTTATTATGGTTTTCTGCACATGGAAGCACCGACTTTGTTTACAGAGTGAAAAAGCTAATTAGATGAGGTACAGTACCTCAAAATACAAATATTTTGCTTTAAGATAAAGGGTTAAAAATAATTTAATTTCCAATCTTCCATACAATGCCCTTTGACTGCAAAATGTTCAAAGGATTATATAAAACTGAATGCACAAAACAGTGTAGAGGCATAAAAATGTCTCTGACAACTTCTTATGTAAAGCTCTGGGATATGTTTTCTTCGCAAAACTGGTGGGAAAAAGGAGGAAAAATGTGACAGTACTCCCAGGTTAGGCTGTGTTTCACTAACCATCGAGACAAAGAACCAGCAATCTTTAAAGGGCGATAATTTCTGTTCAGCCTGGCACTTCAATACGGTCCTGTGTCATGACATCCAGGGGCTTATAGTAGTACATGTAGGTGCTGCACAACGAGATGAATACATACGCTGATGAGATTTCAAAAATACATACATGGAAAACTATCCAAATATCAAAACAACACAAAAGCACAAATTAACCCAACATTTCCACTGTTGCCTGGTCTTTGCTCTCCAACCAGTCAAAGCCAGCAGAATTTACAGTCTCGCTGCATATCTGTTGAAAAAGTGGGTCGTTCTTCAGTTCTTCCAGTGTCGAGTCTTCATATTGTCCTTGCTGTTGACTGGGATCAAAAAGTAGGTTGGTGTCCAATGTATTCAAGTCATTTATGCTACCAGTGAGCTCAGAGGTTAGTCGCATATCGCTGGGAAACTCTGAACTCCCAGCATTGAGCTCTGATCCTTGACCCACAAGCTGTGAGCCAGCATTCAAGCTTTCCTCATGTAAAAGATCTTTAACAGTTCGGTCTAAATCCAAGGGTTGCTGGTGCTGATGTTGTAGGAGGTTTTGCTGTAGAGGCAACAGCATGGCCTGGCTCTGCTGATCCTGCCCAAGGAGCTGCCGTCTACCTAAGTGCTGCTGCTGCTGTTGTGGCGGCTGGTACTCCCCTGAGGATGATTGTGCTTGGCTTTCATGTACAGAGAAGCTCATCGGCTCCTCCCTGGCATTTTTCATGAGGTAACCAGGCTTCTGGGACTCAAAGGCTGATGAGCAAGGCGAGATCAGAGCTTGGTGGCTGGCACTACCAGGGAAGCTGGGCACTGTGGTGGTCTCCAGAATCTGGGTGAGATTCATGCGGGCAGTGTAGTTGGACGGCATGTTGTTGATTCCGAGGCCACGTACAGCGTCATCTCCATCGCCATCCATTTTGTTGATCAGGACATTGGTGATGTTTTTGGTATTAATCTGCTGGCCTGCTTGCATTGGTAGAACCTCAGACTGCATCATCACGGTCACTGGAACAGACTGACTCCTCTGTGCCATGCTGCTGATGCTTGCATCAGAGTCACTGTTAGAAAAGATGTTTAGCACTTCAGGTGTTATGGGTGAGTTGAAAGGAGAGACCACAGAGTGGGGAACACTGGGAGCTTGGGTCCCGCTCAAGTTGCGCTGCCTGACTGCCGGGCTAACGCTGCGGCATCGAAATGTTCCAGACCCTGAGGAGGAAGTGCTGGCCTTGTTGTCAAGGGGTGCCGGGACAGCAAAACCCTCTTTCTTGTTGAGGCTAGCCATGCTTGCCACTTGCTGCTGGACAGGCGAAATGGGTGTCAAGCGGCTGATATGGGAGTCATGATGTCTGGTTTGTGACTGACAGGTCTGACCCGGGATGGCGAAGGCGTGAGGCTTTCGAAAGTGGTCATCTACTAGGTCTTGGTAGCTCGGAAGAATGCTAATGCCATTGTTGGAGTTCCCACCACTGTTATTGTACCCACTGTTCATCCATTCCAGTTTAGTCTTATCTGGATGTGTGGCCATTGGTCTTTGCATGGGCTTGACGGGGCTTGAGGAGACGGTACTTCCATCATGGTAACCAGTGATGCTGGAGTTAATAGGAGTAAAGGCAAAAGGGTTCCTGCATTCCACAGGGCTTGGTGGGACACTACTGCTGCAGTTGGAGTGTGGCGTGCCAATAGTTTGTCGACTACTTCCAAGAGCACTGTCGACCGGAGTGGTAGGGGCTAAGCGTGAACAGGGGCTTTCATGCATCAAACCCTGGCCGCTTCCTATCATCTCTGAAGTGGGAGTAGGTGTTGGGGTGGGCGTTTGGATTGGGGTGCTACTGCTATGAGCAGAGATGTAGTACAGGGTGTTGGTCTGGAGGGTAGGCATCATGGTATTCTGCATGATTTGTTGCTGGCCTTGCAGTGAATTATCCACACAGTTGCTGAAACTTTGCATGCTATTGTTAATTTTCATCTGCTCTTCCATTTGTACAAGTTCCTCAACAATGCTATCCTGGGTCATGTCATCATCATTAAAGGGAATGTAGCCAAGGTTGGCCTGGGTTCTATAGTCACTCATTTGAACCTGCTGGTTGGAAGGAGAGGCTTGAGCAATTGCAGGAAGGGGCTCCATCACTGAGGTGGACATTTGCTTTGGCTCAGACATCATTTGCGGGCCATAAACTTGATGTTGTTGAGTGGCATCTTGCAGCTCCCTATCCCAAAATACACTGTTCAGTTCACATACAGCAGAAGAGTCAGACAGGTCTATAAGCAAATTCTGTGAGTTTTTTGTTACTTGTTGTAGCAATGCTTGACCTGGAGCGCTAACAGTACGGTTGACCACAGCTCTACCTTCGATACCTGTTGAAGATCCATCCCATCTCCCTTGGGAGATGCTTCGAGCTCTGCAAACAGTCTGAAACATGACATTTCCCACTGAAGTATCCTGACTTGCTGTAGAGGTGACAGGAACTCTATAGTCTGTTATTGATGAAGCTCCTTCCCATCTTCCCTGGGAGATGCTTTGTGGCCTGCGAACTGTCTGGAAGCCAGTATTCCTGACCGGGCCTGCAGTAGCTTTGCCTACAGCTGTGAGAGGTGCACTTTCCGGCCTTATTGGAGTACTTGATCTTGGAATTTGTTTCGCCATTATATTTGACTTTAGTCCATCGGATCCACCAGCTGGTAGCACAGAAATGTGTGCTTTTTTAACAGGTGTTGGGCTCAAATCAGTGCATAAGCCAGGTCTTTTGTGAGGGCTCTTGGATGCCAACACTGCATCTTTGGGTGATGTCACAACCGCATTACCACTGTTTGACTGAGAGCTACTTGTGTTCTGGTACAAAGTGCTTTCATTAGTGTTGGACGTTTTATTGCTGCCAGCAGCCAGAGTTTTGACACTAAGGAGTGTCCTCTCATTGTATTTGGTCCCTGTTAGAGTGTCTAATCCCAGAGAGCCCTTGTCAAGAGGAGTGGGTACGCTAGCTGCTGTGGGTTTGAGCTTTCCTGACCATTGTACACCACCAAAGGCATCTGGAGAGGTTGCCAGTCTACTCGTACCACCCTGCTCTTGATTACTTCCAATTATGGCTTCAGTATTTGTTTTAGTGTCGATGACCGGCGTTGTGGTTGTTGAGCGCCCTGACCTTGCCAAAACAGATGGCATTGCAGCTATAGACTCACTGCGAACACGCGTGACTGGCTGTGGATCGTCGTTGAGGCTGGCAATTCCAGCAGATGCAGGTCTGGGTTTGTTGCTGGCAGAGGTATCAGCTGGTGTGCTGGTCCCACTGCCATTAGAGCCCAGAGATATGGTCGTCATCTTGACAACATTGACCGAACTGACATGCGGAGTTGACATTACCGTCTTGATGGGGCTGTTGGTGATAAGCAGTGTTGGTGAGCGCAGGGTTATGCCACTTGAGGCAGATGGTTTGGGCAGGATTTGGGCATACCGGTGACGGGCTGACCGGTCACTTATCGGACTGGCCGAGATGTTATGAGGTGTCTTGGGGCACTGCTTCACAGGCTGCATTGACTGGGTAACCACTTGAAAGTTTACAGGAAGAACTTTGCTGTCTGCAGCTGCCATGGGAACAGGGCTAGGAGACATCAACTGTCTGCTCCTCTGAACCTACAGGAAATACAAAAAAAGAGGAATGACAAATACTAGTCAAAGAACAGGTGCAATTATAAATTTAAATTAACAAAACAAATTAACAAAAAAATTCAAACATTAAATTAAATTGAAATATGTCTTTTGTAATATTGTTTTACTTTTGTGTAAAAACAGTTTACCGTGATGGGGCTGGAAACAGCTGCAACCACAATACCAATAGGTTGTGGCGAGAGAAGAGCAGGACTTCCACAGGGTATGCCTTTCCCTGCCCCAGGAGCTATGCCCCCATCTGCCCTTCTGGCCTGAGCTTCACCAGGGAGTGGAGAATGCAGTTTCTGCTCTTGCTGCTTCTTCTGGATCTTCCTTTGTAGCTGCTGTTTGGCATCTACGAAGTGTGAGACCAGGGTTTTAACCTGAGGTTGGAATGTGTGCGCATCGGTTGTGGGAGCAAATGCAGATGACTGAATGGACATCTTTGCTCCTGTGGGGAAAAAAAGAGAACTGATTATAGATTAATAATGACGTTTTAAAAAACAAACAAACATTTTTTTCCAAAACATGCAATTATTTTAGCATTTGTCTTGTGGTTGTTAGCCACAAGGTGGAGACATTTGCAAGTTTAGGTACATGGAGTCAACTTCTGGGCTATTACAATTTACTGTACCTGAGGGGGAACCGGTCATCACAGTAAGAGCAGCCACAGACTTAGTTCCAATGTAGTGGCTGTTCAAAAGAAATCGAGCCAGATCCTCAACAGTGTCAAACTGCCGACTTAGCACTTTCTGTGCCCACTCACACACCAACCCACATGCAGCCATGCGCACCTCATCTTCTGCACTGGACAGTTGGCCAGTAGGTTCAAACACTTCACACTGACAATGAAAAATTAATCAAGTGAATCAACAGTTTTCAATAGAACAGACAATTTCCTAGACTTTGACACATGCCATCTTTGGATATTGGAGTAATATCTAAAATAAGAGAGATATAATTGCAGCTAAACAGAGGTAAGACAAGAACATAAATTAAAAAATAAATAAATAAATAAATAAATTAAGATACGTAATGAAATAAATAAAAGTAGTAACTCACCCCGTCACTTGATTTGTGAAGATCTAGATTTGGAAGAGATGGCATGTGTACAAAAGCCTTCTTCCTAAGTCCACTATAACAATACGTTCACAGAAGTTAAGGAAATACATCTGTCCATCATACAAATAAAAGGTATGTGGATGCCCACATATCAAAAAAGGTATTAGATCACTTTGGCATGAAGCAAATAACATAATAATCTTATACTATGGAATTAAAATGTTAATTTTGTTTAATCCATAATATGTCAATATGTAAAACACACAACTGAGGCCAAGCCAGTGTCATAAGCCATGTTGGGACCATGAAGACTATCACAGAGCTTTCACACCAAACCAAAAACACAATAATCACAGTAATTTACTGTTAACCCATCTACCCTCTTGTGCAGGAGTGGGCAAATTTGGCCCTTCCAGGCCACTTTCCTTCAGAGGTTAGCTCCAACCCTAATCAAGCACACCTGAACATTGTCTTCAAGACTACTAGAAGGCTACAGGCAGGTGTATCAGGGTTGGATCAAATCTCTGCAGGAAAGTGGCCTGGAAGGGCCAAGTTTGCCCATCACTGCTCTTGTGTGTGAATAGTTTGGGTATGAGAAGAGACAGTATGTAGGTCTATAGTGGGTTTCCAGCTCATGAACTCCACCTGTACCTTTAACCTCATTCCTTTACTGAGCATCTCACACAGCTGATATATTTGTTTTTGTTCCTAGGCGTACACTGCATATGGAATTACATCAAACATGGCGTTTACAAACCAGAAAGGTATGACCACTGCAGTGCTAAATGGAAAAATCAATCACTAAACAGCTCTGATTCACTTCTCTTGCATAAGAAAATACAAGAGGTCCTCTGCTGGAATAATGGTGTTGCTTTTTTAGGCATTAGAGTTGGTGAGGATTGGATTTCTGTTGCAGTGGCAACCATCAACAACAAGCATGGTTTATTTCAGTGACACCACTCTGAAATTGAAAATATAATTCACACTCACAAATGCACTTAATCCTGCCTTAATTAATACCAAAATAGCCATGACCACAGTTACACAACATAATTTCTAAGATTTGATGCAACAGCTAAAGATACGTTATGTTGCTTACTGACAAAACCTTAAAATAAGGATAATTTATTTTTCATATAAATTCAATTTAATTTTTTTTTTCTCAAATAAAGTTACCTAAGGTAATAAGACTATAGCCTGTACTACCAAATGCATGGCAATAGAGAAATGATGCAAGGCTGTACAGAAATTAATGGGCACTTTGCTGAATGTCTTTTCAAGATCAAGCATTTGGCAGCCAATGGTAAATGGGTTTGCTATACAGCAAAACTCTGTTCAAGGAAGTTTTATTTGATTACATTTCTGATCTATATTTAGCGGCTACATGAATTACAGCAACAGATGTTTTAGTACACAGAGTTCAGGGACAGGAACGTGTATATGTGTGTGTCTGCTTTGGGGGGGCTGGAAAAAGGGGGGATGGGATTGTTACAAAAAGTTCCACTGAAGGATATTTGGATTTGCCTCGCATGCCAAGTCGACGTGCCTTCATATTGGGAAAGACGTTCTTCATGATCTTTCCGAAGTCTGCAGCACTGAGAGCGTGATACCCCAGACTATCACAGTAACTCCTGTGAAAAAAAATCCATTACAGTTTGCACAGAAACCACAAAGCATCTCACCTTGCTGAAGTACATTACACATTAGGGGTGCTCCGATCAGGATTTTTGAGGCCGATCACCGATCACAGAAAGCAGTATCTGCTGATACGATCACCGATACCGATGTTTTTAAAGCCTTCTTTTTATCATGTAGAATTACTTATAGTAAGACTCAAATCAGGAATTTTATACATTTATTCAGAGCCTGAATTTCATTTTTGAAAATGAATTCCCCTGTTAGGTGACTCTTGTGAGAGGGGATTTTTTCATTTGAGGGATGGAGGGGGGCATTTTTTTGACATTTTTCAAAAATATATATTTATCTCACCTAAATGTTTGATCATGCACTGCATTTTTGTTTTTACAATCGTGCAATTGTTGCACAATAGCTTACACACAGCGCAAGCCTGATTTTGTGAGCTGTGAGGCGGCCTTTTACACAGTGTTCACACATACTCCATTTGCAGTGCATATGCAGTCCATGTGTGGTACGCGAGTGGTACAGAAGCAGCAGGTGCTCACTGTGCTTTCACACAGGAGTCTGCAACTGATCCGTGGCGGTTTACTACAAACACAACATTTATCCATTATTTTGATTTCAAATCCAAACATTGTTACTGAAAAGGTTTTTTCTTTTTTTACACAATGCAGTAGCTAATACAATCTTTCATAGGCGTGTTTAAACGCAATAATATAAGAAACACATTATTCAATGCTTTTTACTTTTGCATTTACTTCTAGATTGATATATTAATTTGCTCAAGCAAGTGGCAAAAAATTTTAACTACTTTTCTTACATTATCACAAGCATTTTAAATTAAAACTTACCACTGACAGAAACAGTCAGCTCTACTGCCTTTTCTTTTGCGGCTCATAAAGAACTTTGTTTTCCTACCTCCACTAGTGCCATCTATTATTGACTTGTTTATCTAAAAGTGCTCTTTTCCTTTAAACCTAGTCAAAAAGACATAGCCTATGTTGACTGTGAAACACAGTAGACTTTAATTATATGCATTTATGGTATAATCCCTGCATTTTCGTGCATTTCCATGTTCATATTTACCGCAAACAATGCGCTGTTACTTTAATTCAGCGCGTGCAGCTCAGCAAAAATAGACTCGTGCGGAAACGATTGCTTTAATCTGTTAACATGAACGCGGAAAAAATACGCACCGCATTCACACTGCAAACGGAGTAATGTGAACCTGCCGTTATGTGTGTGTGCGCTGCAAGTGTGCATGAGTGCACGGTCTCTCGGAGAGCGCGCGAGTGCTGAATGGTTTAAACACTGGCAAGAATTAAAAAGAAATGCAATTTATAAATTTTTAGTGACGATGCGACACTGCCTCGTTTGTGCAAGTGACAATTCCTGTCAACTGCACAAACTGCACAGCTCGTTTCAAGTGCAGACGCGATTTGATTTGAAGCCATTTGCGCATTTTGAGAAGGAAAGAGAGAGAGCGCGTGGTGATTCACTCATGCTGTTTGTGAAATTGTCTCACAGGAAGTTTTCAAATTAGCTACAATATAAGTTATTTAATGAAGAAACATGAACTGTACTAGTGCTGGGCGGTATACCGGTTCATACCGAATACCGGTTTTTATTTTTGTTATGATATGAATTTTGAAAATACCGCAATACCGGTATATGTCGCTTAAACAACGTTCGGAACGCGACACTGTTTGAAAGGGGTCCCTTTTCACTGTTGCACTGTGGTGAGGGAACAGCTGTATGTGTTACTAAGCGTGAAAGTTCCGAAACTGAAGCTGTAGAACTAATAGAACGTGATGACACAGAAGAACTCATCCACAATATCCACATTGACCGCCACAAATATCCACCGCCTGCTGCCATCAACTCCCGCGTCTCACACACACACACACGAGCGCGAATTTAGCTTAACTTTCAGACCCTTTTAGCGGATTTTTTCCATAGGATATTCATACTGACAAACCTAGCGACTTTATTGCATAAACCTTAGCTATGGTTCAGTTGGAAGATTTCGCCAGTGCTGACCCGCGAACGCGAGGTCTGACTTTCCCGGAGAAGTGTCACCTCTCTCGGCGTCTGTTCTGTGCAGTGAGCGGCAGAGAAGCAGCGCATTCAGTTGGCCGCACCGCAGCCGACTCGTCAATAAATGAGTACAAAACAGCGTTTCCTAGCACCTGTCGCTTACTGATTGTTTGGAACTATAAATGAGCGTAGTTCATCTGTTAATAATCACATGCACTTTTTTGTTTGTTGATTTTTTTTGTTTGTTACTCAGGCGCAGGCAGTGCGCTGCATGAGACAAAAAAGTAATATAGCCAAAACAACCGCATAGCCGCTCTTTAGTGTAGATGCATGTTGATTTTATCAGACGATGCCGCGATTATAAATGAGAGTGACTCCTGGTTAACGTGTATTAAAAGGGGTCGTGTTTAGTCACTATTTAGTGTAGTATTTTTTGACAATATTCACTCATCATGACAGTAAAATAGGGCATTCTAAGTCAATATACTGCAGTATTTCCTCTCAATCAGTAGAAAATATGGTTAACACCCGGTCATGCATGAAAAAAAACTACCGTCTTGTACCGTGAAACCGGTATAATTTTGAAAAATACCGTGATATAAATTTTTGGTCATACCGCCCAGCACTAAACTGTACCTCACCTTCAGCATTATAATTAATTCACCCGCGCCGTACAGAGACTGAGACGGTGCCGTTGCATGTCGTGCCAAACCTTCTCACGGCAGACATCAGCTTGAGATCGTTTTTTTGAGATCGGCCTTTTTAGAGACCGCCGATCAAACATCCCAAAGCGATTATCGGCCGATAGTGATTGGTAGCCAATCAATCGGAGCACCCCTATTATACATATTTCATCTCTTCAAGATGATTGATGGTTTTGTTGGTTTAAAGTGTATGGAGAAAGCAAGATGGCACAGGATTCCTGACTTACTTGTACACATCGTAGACTTCTTGTTTAGGCAGCGATGTTTCGGGATGCTCCTCAAGGTGGTTACGAATCCAGCTAAATGCGTGGAACTGCTGGGTACGACTTGATGACATGGAGCTCTGCTCACTGAGAGAAAAGCATTTAACAATACAATTTGAAATCGTGTACAGTTAGTAGCCAGAGATACTGTTTTGCGGCTGTGTTTCCCCTACCACTAGCAAAATGCAATACGATGAAGATAAAAGCATTACTGAATTTTGCCTGAATGTAATTTAGTAGAGGACAGAAAAATCACTCACTTTTTCTCATTGCCACTGCTGGGTCCAGAAGGCAACTTGAGATAGAGGTAGAGTTTTTCAATGTCTGTAAGTTTCTCCACATCTTCCTGCAAAGCAACAGAAACACAGAGGATGTGTGTTCAATATTAAGAATGTATAATGTCATGAATGTTTCAAGAGTATGAAATGTCAATCTATTGTCATCACTTTCAAGCACAGAAGCCTAAGATAATAAGAAGATAAATCATGAAACAAAAGTATAGTGATATGACAGCATTTTACTTCCTGGTCATCACATTGAAAACAAGCTTTCAACTACAGTCTTAAGAACAACACAAAGTTCTGAAGCAAAATTAACAAATTCACAATTTGATGTATCTAAATGTAAAAGTTTAACAGGGTACAAGTTTGATAAGACAATAAATAAATAAATAAATAAATGTCAGAATATGCACTACTATTCAAAAGTTTGGGTTCTGTACAATTTCTGGCAATTTTTCCATGTTTTTGAGAGAAGTCCCTTATGCTCACCAAGGTTTCACTTATTTGAATTTTAAAAAATACAGTAAAACAGTAATATTGTGAAATATTATTACAATTTAAAATAACCATTTACTATCTTAATATATTTTAAAATGTTTATTTTTAAAAATGTATTCCTGTGATGGCAAATCTGAATTTTCAGCAGCCATTAATTACTCCAGGCTTCAGTGTCACATGATCCTTCAAAAATCATTCTAATATGCTGATTTAGTGCTCAATAAACATTTCTTGTTATAATCAGTTGTGCTGCTTAACATTTCTGTGGAAACATTTTTTTTCAGGATTCTTTGATCAATAGAAAGTCTTTAATGGCACTCACTTTTGATCAATTTAACACATTCCTTGTATACAGTATACAGGTGTGGTTAATGTGTCAACATGGACATGATGACTGGACCGCATCAAATCAAATGACTACATTACTATCTAGCACAGAGCGGTAGTGCAGAACAAAGGTGAAAATCACAGATACATTTCTTGTTATAATCAGTTGTGCTGCTTAACATTTCTGTGGAAACATTTTTTTTTCAGGATTCTTTGATCAATAGAAAGTCTTTAATGGCACTCACTTTTGATCAATTTAACACATTCCTTGTATACAGTATACAGGTGTGGTTCATGTGTCAACATGGACATGATGACTGGACCACATCAAATCAAATGACTACATTACTATCTAGCACAGAGCGGTAGTGCAGAACAAAGGTGAAAATCACAGATCTTCAGGGGCATCAGGGTCAGTGTCACATGTCCCAACCAGTCAAAATGATCCACTGGCTATCCAACAATAAAGTAGCAAACAAATCCAAATTCATTCCCTTTCTACAACACACTCATACAGACAGATGTACACATGAAATAACTGTCTTATTCTGATCTTCAGGACTCTTTATCTCTCTTATAGCTGTTATTAAGTGTTAGTGTAGTCCGAGAGCACTGAACAGCTCTTCAAAGAGAATGTGTAAGATGTTTGGGTGGGGCAGAGCTGATTTAAATTCTGCCCGAGTAGAGAGCAGCAGACACGAGTCTCTCCCTCTAGGCAATGCTCCCCATCTTCACTTACCCACACTTTCTCACTCGCAAACATGCGCTTAAAACATTCCCCTGTTCTAAAGCACTGTAAACATAAATTGGATAGAAATATTAAAGTGATTTTTGAAATGTTTTCTGCACCTGGCAACCATCATGAAATTACATGCAATATTAAAACTCTGAGGCCTCTGCTCCGACCTGCAGAGTTGTGAGCAGCAAATTAAAATAAACCGACTTCAATAGGATTGTACGACATAACCCTAAACAGGAAGTCATCCAAGGTAAAAATAATCCCAAAGAATACCTAATCCCTCAGCGATGAGAGCAGCCGGTTAAGCCAGCATAAACAAGCCTTTTGTTTTCATGGTGTCTGCCTGTGGGAGTAATGGAAGTGGGGATCTTCAAAAGTCCCACAACACAACTACATCAACAATAAATCCAAATTACCTCCTTGGGGGAAAGGCCATGTCAAAATAAACAATACCAACACACAGAGCTTATGAAACTTGGGGAAAGACTGTCAGGAAATGCACCGGTCACCTAAACATCTCTCCATCAGTGATGGCATCATTCTCCCGCCCTCCCCTTTCTGTCGGATTCTAAGAATAGTTGTGTCTCTTGCTGTCTTTTCTATTCGTCTCTTCGTTGCTAAGGGAAAGATGGCTAGCAAATAGCTAAAGTTATCATCCACTGAGCGCCGTTAGCGTTAACATTGGAGAGGGGTAAGAAAGGTAAGTAAAAATGGCACTAGAATGCAGACGTCTCGGAGCCAAGTGAACAACCCTATTTAAGAGAGGACTCGGCGTGACTTTTAAGGGTGGACAAACATAAGCATGTGGAAAACAAAAACATTAACACATACTCTACCGTTCAGAAGTTGTTATTATCAATGTTGAAAACAGTTGTGGCGACGTTTTAGGGTTAATATTTAATATTTCTGTGAAAACCATGATATATTTTTGTTCAGGATTTTTTGATGAATTTTATTTCAAGTGGAAATCTTTTGTAACATTATAAATGTCTTTTATGACACTTATGATCTATTTTAATGCATCCTTGCTGAATAAAAGTAGTACTTTCCTTTATAAAGATTGTTTTACTGACCCCAAACTTTTGAACAGTAGTCTACAAAAGCCAAACTGAAAGACACTTGGACAATACATATTTATGGACATGAGATGCCTGAGATGTAGAGACTAAAATAAAGGGCTCTGGGACATCTGAATGATTTACTTATGTTGATTTTAGAGCAGCGTTTTCAAACTGTAATTCATTCATTAGACTCAACCCTGAGATGGAGAAGACACTGGCAATCAGGTCATGACAAAGTTAGGAAGAACCTGTAGCTCATCATCACTCAGCTCATTCACGCAGGTGTAATGTCCCCTGGGTAGTGCACAGGCCCCTTACTCATCACTACTGAGCCTACTAGACATTGAATAACTCATGCATTATTCAGATGGACTGAACCCAGTTCTTACTGACAAGCCTACGGTATCCACACAAGCAAATTCTTCCAGGCCTGATGCTGGAGCAATTCAATACTGGCACAAAGTGATGATTCAAACAGTCAGGTCCTCAAACCCTGAATGAACAGTGAGTGAACATAATGAACTGAATTACTGTATTGTATCTTCAGCATTTTATAATTAACTGCTTAAAGGGATAGTTAAACCAAAAATGATTCAGCATCCTTTACTCATGCTCAAGTTGTTCCAAACCTGACGTTGTGTAATGTGAAAGAAAATCATACTAGTTTGGAATAAACCATTTGAAATTTTCAACCTTGGGCGAACTATCCTGTTTAAACATTAACCAGTGAAACAAATCAGACCTGTAACCTTATTTGTTACAAACAAAGCTTAAACGCGCACACACGCACAAAATGAACATTTAGCTCTAACAGGTTTTAACTTAATTAGACCAGGCATTGTTTGCTCTGAATTTCTCTTTTACAAGGTTGCCAAATATTGCCAGAAAAACTGTTTTTTTTTGGCGTGACATGGTTAGCAAGATGTAAGTGTGAGGTAGTATTAGAGAAATATAGAAGCTCAATGCGGAGAAGATCTTGATTAAGTGAAAACCGAAACCAAGTCATTCACACAGAACGCATATTCAGCGCATTTTCTAGACAGACAAATATGATTGCTGCACTCACGTCTCACACAAGAGATCTATAGAAAGCCATGCAAAGTTAAAACAGTTAAAACTTTTAGAAAACACATCACGAATCTGTGGTTTATTCCTTTTCACTGCGTCGCTTATGTTTTTAAATGTAATCTGTGTTATGGGAGATTCGGCTCTTTGTATTAAGCAATGCATAAATACATGATGCTGTTTTGTTCATAATTGTTTATGCAATTTACAAAATTATATTTGATTTATTTGAGTTAATTTAAACGTAATGCAGGTTTTTTTTATAGACAGTTATTTCCTTGCGTTGACAATTTAAATGTGCTGCATTATTTAGTTCATTGCACCCTCCTGTGGCCTCGGGAGACAAGCCAAAAGTTTCCTTAAAACCCATTTAATCTGCATATAAAACATTAGAAATTAGATATTTGTTTAATTTTTATTGTGTGTTTGACTGTTAAAACAAAAACATATTTGTTGTTTTGTCTCAATAAATTGGGTTAATTTAAAAATACAGTGGTTAAATTAAAAAAAAAATGATATTACTCTTAGTTTTAAAAAAGGTTATAAAAAATGTCAATAATTATCGATACCGAACGCGCATTTTCTAGACAGACAAATATGATTGCTGCACTCACGTCTAACACAAGAGATCTATAGAAAGCCATGCAAAGTTAAAACAGTTAAAACTTTTAGAAAACACATCACGAATCTGTGGTTTATTCCTTTTCACTGCGTCGCTTATGTTTTTAAATGTAATCTGTGTTATGGGAGATTCGGCTCTTTGTATTAAGCAATGCATAAATACATGATGCTGTTTTGTTCATAATTGTTTATGCAATTTACAAAATTATATTTGATTTATTTGAGTTAATTTAAACGTAATGCAGGTTTTTTTTATAGACAGTTATTTCCTTGCGTTGACAATTTAAATGTGCTGCATTATTTAGTTCATTGCACCCTCCTGTGGCCTCGGGAGACAAGCCAAAAGTTTCCTTAAAACCCATTTAATCTGCATATAAAACATTAGAAATTAGATATTTGTTTAATTTTTATTGTGTGTTTGACTGTTAAAACAAAAACATATTTGTTGTTTTGTCTCAATAAATTGGGTTAATTTAAAAATACAGTGGTTAAATAAAAAAAAAAATGATATTACTCTTAGTTTTAAAAAAGGTTATAAAAAATGTCAATAATTATCGATACCGAACGATATGAAACATTATATTGTTGATATACATTTTTTTGCTACATCGCCCAGCCCTAGTGTGAGGTAATAAGTGTTAAAAAGCAAGGCTTTGTGAGATACTATTATCGAATGAAAGTTTCATGCGAGGAGGCTGATGCAAGCAGACTCCTCGAGAGCTGGCAACATCCTGCAGAGGTCAACAGGGGCAGGCTAGAGGAGGACGGGACGGGAGAGGACAGGGGAGTTGAGCAGCAGACACAGGGCACACTGGCTAATATCTGGAGAGGATTTTGTGTTACTCTTTAACTTGAGGGGCCATTAACTAACTGCTGTCACTTTCTCTTCCCCTCATAAATCACCTCACGCATCTCAAAACATTTAATGGCTGCAGCCCTACTTCACCTGATGCACAAACTGTCACAAACATGAATAGCCATGCACAAACTGTCCACAGATTACAAACTTCAGCACCTAAATTAAATCACACTGACAAACTCAATGCTTTATCCAGCCCTCACTCACATAATAACCAAAGTCTGCTTCACACTAGTTATTTTACTTTGCTGAAAATTGTTACAATAAATTACAAAAATAAATATCTTATGCTCACCAAGGCTGAATTTATTTGATCAAAATGCAGTAAAACATTGTGAAATATTATTACAATATAAATTAACTGTATTCCATTTGAATATATTTTCTAAAATGTAATTTATTCCTGTGACCGCAGCCATTTTTCAGCAGCCATTACTCCTTGGTGCTCAAGAAACATTTCTTATTATTGTCAATGGTGAAAACAGTTCATTCATTAATGTGGTAATGCCAGAGGACAGCTAGGTGGTCTAATGAGATGCTACCACACTCGGTCTCCTCACTATAAACAACGCATGGTATGTCACATGTAGTGAAATGGTGAATTTTCAGCAGCCATTACTCCTTGGTGCTCAAGAAACATTTCTTATTATTGTCAATGGTGAAAACAGTTCATTCATTAATGTGGTAATGCCAGAGGACAGCTAGGTGGTCTAATGAGATGCTACCACACTCGGTCTCCTCACTATAAACAACGCATGGTATGTCACATGTAGTGAACAATGACATTTCCTTTTCAAAGCCCACTGTTACAAGTCCCGAAGGTGTGAGGATGTATGTGAGCTTGGACCGGACCAGAAAGACTAATAAGATGGGCGCACAAAAACACTGCTTCCGTTCTGGACTCGACCTTGTGATTTTATGTGTGTCTCTATCTCATAGTTTTCTTTATACTTTGGATTAGCTTCCCCATAATAGGCAGTGGCTCTGTTACTACAGAATAGCCGCACTTAAAGACTGAACTCTACCAATGTCAGAGCTGAACCAGCCAAACCCTTCCTGAATGATAAACACCGTTATAGAAAAGTCAAAGCAAAGTCAGCCAATACAGATGAATGGCCTCTCTCTGGGCATTCCCCAAGATGGCATATATAATTACCACACACCTTGTTAAGATCATCTCTAATGTCATTTCAAATAATAAATAACCTAATTTGTAAAAAAAAAAAAAATTTTTAGCATTATAAGAAAAGGCACAACATTCATTGATCTTTAGTAGAACATTTGGATTTCTGTGTCTCCATACATGAGGGGGCATATTTTGTATTTGATGCTATTGCTAGCATTTTAGTATTGTGATATTTGATAGCAGAAGCAGTATATTTCATTGTAATTCCATCATTTGACAGATCTGACTCACAAACACTTCTCATCCTATCACTCGATGACCAGTTCTGTTGTAACGTACAGCAATAACTTTACCATAACTAATTGAAGTACCAAAGAGAAGCGATTTTATCCAGAGGAGGAAGAGACTGACTTCACTTTGGGTTTGTGTTCGACACCTTATGTAATTTTTGCTACAGTCTACTTTATTAACTAACAAAATCAAGTATTGCTTACTTATCACTGTCCAATGTTATTATTCGATTCACCATGACTCAAATAAAATATATTTAAATTAAACAATTAAAAGAATTCACTATGGTTTGCAGCACATTTTTGCATGCCTATTGTAATGATTTATATGATTTGTAACCATAATATTAGATTATTAGATAAAGCTCAGGTTATTCTTTGTTGATTATTTGTATGATTGTTTTTGTTGTTTGAACTTATAACTGATGTTTAAGTGAAAAGAAATGTCAAGTACTACAGTACTCTTATTTTACTCGTATGTATTTAATATGTATTTCCAGTGAATCAACATTTTATATCATATTTTTTCAAATACTCACCAAAACGCAATCCACCTTTGATTGTACGGTTTTGCTGCAAAAAACAAAACAAAAAAAGAGAAGAGAAAGAATCAGCATGACACAAGAGTAACTTGAGAAACATTCATAAAGCTGGCTTTATTAATAAATCAGTGGCATTCAAAACATCTTTCCATCCTCTAACCCGTCGGCCCTGTCCTGCTCAGACCAATATATCCTCAGGAACACATGTGCTCATGCACAAAAAAAGTATCTTGCATTAATGTTCCATCACACAGGGTGGGGTGGGGGGGTGGGGGGGGTCTATAAATATTCCTGCCAATCAGAATGTGTTGACCACCATGTTTGAGGGACCGGAATGAACTAGTATGGAATCTATATACAGGTACGGAACAGTAGAGAGGGTCAAATTTGCACTCAGGGTAAACTAAAGACACTTTCCATGTGACAGCTGTAGAATTATTCGAACCTTTAAAGAACACTCGGTACTTCCTGGGTACAGTCAGAAATCAGAAATCAGAAGTCAGAAAGAGCTTTATTGCCAAGCATGTTTACACACACATGGAATTTGTTTTGGTGACAGGAGCTTTCAGTGCAGAAGAAAGTACAGACATAGTGCAAACATATATGATAGAGCTGAGTGCAGACATACATAGGAATTACACAGTAGAGATGAAATATAACACTAATATAAGAAAAACAGATGAAAAAAATTAAAACAATAAAATAGATCAAATTAAATAATGCAATATAATATAGAAGTAGAAATATAGAGAAAAAACATATATAATTGTTTTAAATGAATGTACAGATATGTTATTTACAAGTGTACAGTTTATGTAGTTTACAAATGTACAATTTTCAGATGCTATGTATAAATGTGTCAGTTATAATTGACAATGTATAGTCATGAACGTTTTTAATTGTTCAAGCTGAATATAGCCTGTGGGGAAAAAACTGTTGTTGTGCCTGGCTGTTCTGGTGGTCGGTCACAAGTAGGGATGCACTGATACCACTTTTTCCAGTACTCGCCCGATACCGATACTTTTATTTTTGGTACTTGCCGATACAGAGTACCGATACTTGTATTGCATTTGTACATTTTTTAAATATTGGGAACAGAAACCAAAAGAGTATGTATAATGTTAGTTGGTTAACTTCATTTATCAAATAGATACAGTCAAACCAAAATGTATTCAGACACCTTCAACATTTCTCACATTATCACAGTTTATTCACTATAGTTTAGAAAATGGTAATAAAATATGAGAAAATCTCAGAATTTAACTGTGTCAGAACAAATTAATCTTGATAATATTAGATAACTTTGATAGAAAGGTATGTAATGGATTACAATCAACCAAAAATTATTCAGACAGTATGACAGTATTTACACAACTATCAATACTTAGTCTGGCAACCTTTAGCCTTAATGACAGCCTGTAGTCTCCTGGGCATGCTGTCATCCAGCTTCATGAAAACCTCAACTTCAATGTTTTTTCCCAGACTCGGTCTGAATAATTTTTGGCCCCAAATTTGTATACATTTTACTGGTAGTCCACTGTATGAAGAATTTTTGG
>NW_015505643.1:1550946-1569456 GCF_001515645.1 Sinocyclocheilus grahami | reverse complement strand
TATTTTACAAGTTTTTGTTACTTTCACTGTTAATTTTTTGCTCTATGGTACATCATCTTTAATTTAATAGCATTAGAGCTGCTCCATTGCAGCGGCTTAGTACTGTAATCACATGCTTTGCTGTAATAATGCAGGGAACCACTCCTTATAAATCTCCTAACTGTGATATTTTCAGAAATAGAAGTCGCGTTTTTTTTCCATCTGAAACGTGCTGCGATTTATATTACAAAGCCACTCATATAATGCACAAACACTCAAACAAGCAAAACGCGCAAAGCGTGCACATATTTGTACTGGTGCAGAATGAGAGGGACAAGTACTAGTAGGCTACAGCCTAGCACATTTCACACAGGCTGCTAGATTCACTTTCGCCAGAAAGTCGTGTATGACTAAGGTTGAAAATAAATTCTGTTTATAGTGAATACCCCTATAAATGGTCTTATTTTTACGATTTAGTTTTAATCCAAATGATGCGTGTGCTCAGTGATTGAACAGCAAAGATCACACAACAGAAGTGCGATCGCTCTCTCTCTCTCCCTACCGTTAAGTAACTTGTGCATTGTTTTACTTACTTGTTTTTAACCCATCCGATCGAACTACAAGCTTTCCAGTGATGTCTGTGAAAAAGGCATACTCACTCGACAAGCTCGCACATCTGCGCCGCCACGCGTACAATCCACTCAGCATGCTTTGCTCATCAGCTTGCGCACATCACAGGAGTTAATACTGAATGTTTAACATTATATTCATTGCATACATTTACTTCGTAGACATCCTTAATCTCTAATAACTCCATTCTGCTGTCTGTTGTCGGTGTTTCTTTGTCTGAATATGGCACGTATCACATGCTGTGTGGTATCGGCGTTTGGTATCGGGGCATTTTAATGAGTACGAGTACGAGTACAAGAGCTCAGTATCGGCCCGATACCGATACCAGTATCGGTGCATCCCTAGTCACAAGTCAATCTGAATTAAGGGCGAGTTTTAACAAAAGAAACCTCACAATACGCGCACACACACACACTTTCAAATTATTCCAACCTTTTTCTCCTTAATTACCATAAAAAATATCCCATCAGGCCACACAGTGGCTATAGAAAAAGACTGAGAGCCAAAACCAAAGGTTAACTGGCACAAATACAACAGGGCACTTTGAACAACAAATCAGTGTAATTACTGACTGGTTGTTCACAAGACTACCTGTTAAATATACAAATATAGCGTAAAATAATAAATGTAATAAAAGGTACTTTACATTTTTTTACATGGGTACGTCACAAAAACAATTTTTATTTGTTGTATAATATTATTATTAATAATAATACTACTAATAATAAAACATTTAAAAATGTTACAAGCAACAGTAATAATATAATATTTTAAAAACAACACAAAAGGCGCTTACATTTGAAAAATCAAAATCAAATTTTAACTGAAGGCTACATGTCACTGATCAACAATTATACACCCTCATAATAAACTACTTTCTCTGAAAATGTTTAAATAAGTAAAGGAAAAAGCTGCTTTAAACTGAAGAATCAACAATGCTCTTTAGCAGCATGTCAGTCAGTTGCAGTAAACTTAACTCTTTCCCCGCCAGCGATTTTTATGATTTTCACTCAAATTTGATGGCCTCCAGTATATTCTGCTGTATGAATATTTTAATATGCAATACACCAAAATAAATATCAGAGCCTCTACTTTTAAACAAAAAAAATCAGTTTAATTATTCTAGCCTAAAGCATTTTTTTTTTTAAATCAACACTGAATATAGATAGGTTTCATAAAATATGCATTATTTTGAGCAAAAAGGTGAGAAACTAAAATTTTTATCAAAAACTACGTCTGGATAATATTCAGTACGGTTATCAAAGCATAAATCCAGTAAATCGCTTCCATCGATACCTCCAAAGCTTGTACAGACATATACCATTTCCTGGATCAACATTTTACTCTGTAACATTATGCAGTTTTCATTTATATGCTGTCTATTGCTGATGATCGCATTATTTTTCATATGCATCGGTTTACATAAGAGATCGCTAGTTTCTCCGTCCTGTTCACGTGTGTTTTTGTTCGGGAGGTTTTGTACTCATTCAGATGATGCGTAATAACGCCCCCGAGTGTATAACAGTGAAAACACGAAAAGCCGTAAAAACTCGTCTTTGGTGGGGAAGGGTTTTCTTGTAAAAGACGAGATAACTCGTCAATGGCGGGGAAGGAGTTAAAGGGTTAGTTCACCCAAAAATGAAAATTAGCCCACAAATTACTCACCCTCAAGTCATCCTATAGGTGTATATGACTTTCTTCTTTCAGACGAATCCAGTCGGAGTTATATTAAAAATTGTCTTTGATCTTTCAAGCTGTTTAATGCCACTCAGCGGGTGTTGCATGCATCAGTCCAAAAGAAGTTAAATAAAAAGCGCCCATCCATTAAAAAAAATGTTTTTTTTTTAAAGTGTCTCACACGGCTCCAGGGGGTGAACAAAGGCCTCGTGTAGTGAATCGATGCATTTTTGTAAGAAAAATGTCCATATTCAAAACGTAATAATCACTTTAATGTAGCTTGCGCCAACAGTCCTACACAGAAGCAGCTCCGGGCGGATGACGTATGAGGTCAGCGTTGCGCATGTGCCGGTGAGTCTCGTGAAAACCAACGTTTGTTAACAGGAGCAAAGGAAGCAAAGTTTCCTTACTTTAGCAAAGGAAAACCAGTCTCCTCTTGGCTTATATCAAAATCCTCTGACATTCTTCTTTACAAATCCTCGTTTTGTACTTGTAATTAGTGACCGGTGTTTTGTTTTGATCTCTCCGCTCCGCTTCCGCGTTCATCACTTCTGAGCGGCACATGCGCAACGCTGAACTCATACGTCATCCGCCCGGAGCTGCTTCCATGTACAGCTGTTGGCGCAAGCTACATTAAAGTGATTATTACGTTTTAAATATGGATATTTTTCTTACAAATATGCATCGATTCGCTACAGGAGGCCTTTGTTCACCCCCCGGAGCCGTGTGAGACCGTCATCCGCCCGGAGCTGCTTCCATGTACAGCTGTTGGCGCAAGCTACATTAAAGTGATTATTACGTTTTAAATATGGATATTTTTCTTACAAATATGCATCGATTCGCTACAGGAGGCCTTTGTTCACCCCCAGAGCAGTGAGAGACACTTTTTTTATGGATGGGTGCTTTTTATTTAACTTCTTTTGGACTGATGCATGCAACACCCGCTGAGTGGCATTAAACAGCTTGAAAGATCAAAGACAATTTTTGGATTCGTCTGAAAGAAGAAAGTCATATACACCTAGTGTGGGATTACAAATTTAAGAATCTGTTTAAAATATGCTGATCCTATGTTCTGACATAGCATCACATGAAAAACTAAGGTGAAGTACATTGTATTTAGCATTTAAGGTAAATTACATCAGACAAATGATTATCTTAAAGTGTAGCAAGAGGTTCCTGTCTGTTCCGGTTTCTCTTATTGTTAGTCAAATTAACCAAATTACTGAGAAAGTCACCTTTTGTTTGTAATGGCTCTTGGTGCCTCTGCCCCAGTCTTTGAGTAGTTATGCTGATTGGATTAGCACCTATACATTTAAATGACACTGTTATGCTGATGAGATCAGGGCTGGAGAAATTCCGGTAACGGGCTGATTCCTGTATTGCATTTGCATGCTTTGTTTAGATTGTCGCCACTTCTACTGAATGAATCCCGCCCCCTTAAAATGTATATAAACTCTACTGTGCTGAGCTATAGTCAGACTTGGATGACTGCAGCGACGCACAGCGAGTCCTCAATAAAGAGTGACTTCTGTATGAAAGATATCCCAACGTCTCCTGTTTTCTGCTTCGACGAGGAAAAAGTTTCCTACACTAGGATGACTTGAGGGCGAGTAATTTGTGGGCTAATTTTAATCTTTGGGTGAACTAACCCTTTAAGATGTCTGTACTGACATTTTATCAAAAATGTATTTGACAATGGTGTGCAGTTTGGTATTAATTAGCTGCTGAAACACACAGACTGTATATAGTAGGGATGCACGATATATCGGCTACCATATCGGTATCGGCCGATAAATGCTCATTTTTTCTGTTATCGGTATCGGCCTGATAAGAAAATTTGGCCGATATCTTAAAGCTGATAAATAATGCATTATTTCCTTCAGAGACAATTGCCTACATAGCCTAATAAGCGCTCAAGCGCACCCATTAAGCTTGCCACGGCACACCGGCAGAAGTAATGATGATGAATGTGTCAGGGAAAAACAGTAAGAGTAAACTGCATTAATATTTGAATAATTTATTGTGTTTTGTAAAATGTATACAAATTTGAGTTATTAGTGTTTTCGGCTCGTCATCTCCACAGTAGTGGATGCACCTGCATTCAAGTTTCATACGGATTTAATTATTTGAGAAAAAAATTTTTTTTTCAGATTTGAATGGTTTTATTTGAAAGTAGACATTTCAGTAGACACTTGAACAGCGCACATTTCTCTAGGTTAACATTAGATTAAGCGGCCATGTAAAGTTGCTACTACTTACATCATATTTCAGATGATAAGCCATTTGAGGTTGATGAATGATAGGTGAGCGTTTGGATGTACTGTATTACCACAAAATCCAGCCGTTAACGATCTGTCTGTCACGGACTGCGTGACCTCACCACTTCCTGTGGATTTTTTTTTTCTGCGACTAATACAATTTTGGTCGACCAAGCCACTTCTCGTCGACTATTAGGGGGCAGCCCTAATGATTTATTTAACAAAAAAAAATAAATCTATGTTTTGTTGTAAAGGGTTGTATTATTTGAAAACTGTTGTATTTTCATTTGATTACATTGTAAAAGATTGATTAAATTGTTAAAAGTTTTATGAATTCAATTGATTACTACAGTTTTTAATGATAAATTTGTAGCAAATCAAAAAAATGTTAATATTTGGGAAAAAATAAAATGCAATTTGGTTAAAAAAAATAAAACAGACTTCATAGGGCCTTATGAAAAGGTGGTGCTCATCACGATTAATTGGATGTAAGTGCCACTGAATGATAGATCATTGTAAATGCAATTGTCAACACTGTAAACAGTGGCCTGATTTAAGCCACAGACTTTTATCCTGTCGGTCACTGCCCCTCCCCCTAAGATCCCCTCCTCCAGCTGGCCGCATGTGCTCCGATCATAACAGAAACATAAACAACCGCCTGAGAGACAGAGAGAGGGAGAGGGAGAGACAGAGAGAGGTGGGGGTGGAAGGTGAGAGGTCACTGTGTCGCGAACAAACCTAACACCTTCTAAGTAAACCAAAGAAAGACAGAAAGAAAGAGGAAATGCGATGATACATGCTATGATTGCTCGCCTGAATATCTTCTCAAACAGGAAAACTGTAACCTTCATTGGGCCTGAGAGTATTTTGCAGACCTAATAGAATGTTTATGCAGTAAAACCACAGACATAGATCCTTCCATTGTCTGAGCATTGGCCTAGATGTAGGCTAGACCAAAACAGAATCATCTAATAGCATCACAGCAGTTGTGAGCCGTTCTCAGAGACTGCAGCTTGGTAAAAACAACTGGGCTTTTTGCCAGTGGTGCTTTGGCTCATTTTCATTTCTCTTTGAAGGTGATTACCACCATTGTGTTTGGATCTCTTCCCCTCCTCCCAATTCCATCCAATTTCCCTTCATATGTAGATGAACAAAGATTCACACACACTGATGTGCATGTACATACACATGAACAGCCATGTAAAAATGAGGGACCAAATTCACCCCGTCCAAACTCAACTTAGTGTGGCACTATGAATTTAAAGCCTGTAAACTCTAAAATAAGCTCAAAGAGCTAAATCACAATATTGCACTAAAATTTCAGCTCATTCTAAACAACCCCCTCTGCTGGACTGTTGGCAAAAGTTAATTATTTTTCCTTGCCAGGTGAGGTTCTAGTGATTTGTCTGCTACCTACTTCATTTCAGTAATTATTGCTTCAGTAAGCAGTATTTATGCATCCATAATCAATGTATAAATTACAAACTTTACTACTGGCAAATCACAATCTCTTTTCCACAAGGTTTGCCAGTTCCAGTGCCAAATACCTGGTTCTTTTCCACAGATATGGCACCATATGCCAACCAGCATGCCAAATGCAGATCGGGGTATCAGCTATCACATCGACAGGCCTAACCTTTAGAGCTCTGCTCAGAGTGAAGGGCAAGTAGTACAGGCTGAGACAGTCCACTCACTGCTCAACTGGTCAATCCATTCAATAGTCCTTAGAGCTAAAATGAACAGCGGAATTCAACTCCAAATGATGTTGGAAAAGGTCACGTTGGAGAGGTCATGCGTGACTAGGGTTGTAACGGTATGAGATTTTCACGGTATGATAATCGTCTCAGAAAATATCACGGTTATCACGGTTATCACGGTATATATTAAACAATCATTCTTATCAGTAACAATGACTCTTAAAAGAACAAGTTATTTGAGTGAACAAATCCTTTATTACAACAAACCTGAAACCATTTTAATGAAAGTATTGAAGTCTCCCTTCTGAAAAAATAAATAAATAAATAAACAATATAAAAATAAAGCTGTACACCTTATGTATATCTAGATCACACTTTAACATTTTAACTAATGTTTTTAACTGAAAATGTACAACTTTTATTTTTGGCAAAGTTAAAACATGGACAAACATGATATTCCTTGAAAACAATGTTTAAATACATTATTTTATTATAAAGAATATTATTATTGTTATAACTTTGAAGTACATTGTACAATGCTAATATATTTCTGTCATAATTTCAAATTAAATCGAACTTTTATTTTGATGGGTTGTAGCAGACCTTTGAGTTTCAGAGTGTATTTGACAATGGTTTTTCTCAAATAAAACTAGGAAATGTTTATTTACGTTTTCTCTCAGAGCAGCTCTGCTAATGTTCATGTTTATGTACAGTATCTCAGAAGCTGAAAACACCATTTATGTATGCGTACTTCAGTATGTAGTAGATTAAACGGCGCCACTCAGAGACATGCAGAAACAAGCAGATTATTCATCTAACAGTCTCTTTGCGCTTTAATATTCACAGACACTACTTTTGACTTATCCATCCATCCGATTGCGTGTTTTACGTGACATCCTCGTTATACTGTAAATTCCATGTTCACGACTGCACCGGGATTCCGTCTGCTGCACGGAAATCATACGGCCTTAACTTATAACTTGTTATTAATGTGACATACCTTTATCTGCACGGAGGGATGGTGTCCGCGAATATGAGCAAAGATGTTGGATGTATAGCCTGCTTTTGCAGCCACATTTATTGCAAATTGGATCCATCCTCAAAGACAACCCTACGTTTTTTTTAAATATCCGAAGTATTCCCATACTGCAGATATTAACTTTTTTTTCGGCGGGGATGGAGATTAGATATTATCTCCGTTTCTGGCATTTTCTTCACTGCACGTGCGTGTAATGTTAAGCAGCCAAGTGAATGCAGAGTGAAGCAGCTGAGTGGAAATAAGTTGCATGTGCGCAGGTGAGATTTTTTTTTCATTAAAAATTTTTTTTAAACCGTAGATATGCAAATGTTTACGGTATGATAACCGACCGTGCATGTTCAAACCGTGATAAACCGTCATACCGGTATATCGTTACAACCCTATGCATGACGTAGGCGGAAGTACCGACCCAGTGATTACAAAGCAAACTTGCAAAGAAAGTCAAACGCCCTTTACAAAAAAAAAAAGGTAAAACAAAGATATCGGATGATTTTGAAGTTGGAGGAGAAAATGCGATTTTTCGCCCTACCTTATCTTTCTGAACCAGAGTACACAGAAGAAGAGCTACTGCGCGTGACCTTTCCAACGTGATTACGTCATGTGTGAATTTGCGGACACGCATTGCAGAGCGAATGCAAGATGAGCATTTGTGGTTTTTTTAGAAAATGCCCAATCGTTTCGCTAGATAAGACCCTTATTCCTCGGATGGGATCGTGTAGAGCCCTTTGAAGCTGCACTGGAACTGCAATTTGGACCTTCAACCCCTTGGGTCCCACTGAAGTCCATTATATGGAGAAAAATCCTGGAATGTTTTCCTCAAAAACTGTAATTTCTTTTCGACTTAAGAAAGAAAAACATGAAAACATGAAATGCCATGGGGGTGAGTAAAGTATCAGGAAATTTTTATTCTGGAAGTGAATTAATTCTTATATAATTATATAATTATAAAACTCAATAATAACAATCAAAACATGTTTGAAAAAAATGGTATTCTAATGTTGTGATTACAAAAGAAAACTGGTAATTATCAAATCTGTTGTACAGACCACAGTCAATGAATTATTTTACTGCTAAAATGCCATCCTAAAGAGAGAAACGAGTAATCAAAAAACTTCTTGATTTGTTCCAATATAAAGGCCAGGTAATGGAAATTAAACTGATATTGTAACATATTTTGTGTGTGTGCGTGAGAGGAAAATAACTATCAATTCTGTATACAAGAATCTATTCCAATAGTACCACTGTACAGTCTAGCCCACCAAGCGCAACTATATCCACACAAAACTGCATTCAGTAACACTGTTACTTAATGATTGGATTAATTGTTATTTGTCCTCCTAAACCAGTCTACGTAAAGCTTCCCAAGAAATGACATTTAAGGTCATAATGTCAACAGGGTTTCATCGCTTCACTAATTAGCTGTATGAACTGATTAATGGATATTTCAATAAACAACGGAGTGAAGGAATATGCATACAAGGTTCCCACACCTTTTTACAAATTACTTTCCATGATCTTTTATAAGAACTGGATAAGGACTTAAAATTACAGACACATACTTTGTAGCTGGTAAAATATTACAGAGCTGAGCACAACAAGAAAAAAAAAACTATATTCGCTATTGAAATGTATCTCTGGAAATCACATTTTCATTTTCACTGATATTTTCTCTTTTTTTCTTTTCCATGACCTTGGGAGGCCTGTGAAACTGTAGTTTTGAAAACAAATGTCATATGTATGTTGAAAACACCCGGTGGGCCTTAATTACAAAATTCTCAGCAGAAACACCAAAAATAAATGCTGCCATATATGTGTGCGTGTATGTGTGCGTGTGTGTGTGGGTGTATAAATATACACACTGTAAATACACGTGAACCTAAACAAATCTACGTCCCATACTGGAAGTACAGTATAGCAGCTGCTGCAGATGCACGTCTCAACATGCAAAAACAAGGGTGCTGGTGGAGGGGGATGGAGGCTGCAATATATCGTGTCAGCGTTTTTATTTTCGCTGCTACAAGCAATGTGCACCAACAATGATCAATTCCAGGTAAAACTACTGACCCATGTCAAGACTGGGTTGAGTGACTAAGCACACAGAAGCTATAGATTGTCGACACAATATTTACTTAATAATACAAATGCATGTTTAACGTAAGCGCTGCTACGCTGTAAACATTATGATCAATGGCTGCATGTTTCACGACGTCTTCATCTTAAATAGCAGTACTAAGCGCTCCCCCAGTCAATTAATGCACATTTTTGGAAAATAGCAAAACAACCTAAAGGAACTTAATGAAGAAGAGCAGCATCTTTGGGATGCGGTGGTGTCTGAGGAAAGCATGCCTTAGCACACGCACGCTGGCCGTTTAAATGCGCCCACAGTATCTGTTGAAAGCGTGGGACACTTCACTTTCATAAAGAAGACAAAAGCAGCTCTTTGCCTGTAAATAACGACTACACGTGTTCACGGCAGTCAGGACGAGTAACCCACTTCAGATTGTAACATGAATATTCTACTCAGCCCAAAATGTCGGTGTCCAAAACAAACAAACAACTCGGACAAGTTTATTTATCGTTATTATAATAAGGAAAGAAACGGTTGAATTAATGGAGAGAGTTCACTTATTCTAGTCAACATGACTCACTGTCAAGTGGAAACGAGGGATAATCTAGAATAGAGCTATTTAGGATGGAAAACCTTCAATTCCATTAACCCACACATATCCAGCAGCACTCACTTGCTGAGCAATATCTCTCGAACAGCGCTTACCAAATCGAGTTCTTTATTTTTAGCTGCAACGCATTCGCCTCAGCCCCGTGCAGTCCTTGAACGGCGGAAGGTAAAGGTCCTACTCCAGGGCCAGACTGCTGCTGGTCTTCAGCCATCACGATGCGACTCCGTTGAGACGAGGATGGGGATCTAACAAGTAGGCCTTAACCTGAACCTGGAGAATGCAGCTTTCCTCCGTAAATAGTACATCACGATCACCGCCTGTTGACTTCACGGACAAACCGGATTCGGCTCTGATAGGTCACGTTGGTAATTCATGGTTTGCAGTTGAGGTCACTAGCCCTGCGTGTGCATCAGGAGCAGGGAAACACTTCGAGCTGCTGCTGCTTCAGAGTCAGACGCTGCCTAGTGCTTACCTACTTGCTGACTGGCGACCACTGGGGAAGCTGATGCTGCTGGGACCGCGCATGCGCACTGCGCCACCAGCGGAAACCCACACGAGGGAGCTGCAGCGAGTTCTTGTAGTTCATGAGTATAATGATCAATCACTGGTCTGAAGCAATGTTAAGCAGCCAAGTGAATGCAGAGTGAAGCAGCTGAGTGGAAATAAGTTGCATGTGCGCAGGTGAGATTTTTTTTTCATTAAAAATTTTTTTTAAACCGTAGATATGCAAATGTTTACGGTATGATAACCGACCGTGCATGTTCAAACCGTGATAAACCGTCATACCGGTATATCGTTACAACCCTATGCATGACGTAGGCGGAAGTACCGACCCAGTGATTACAAAGCAAACTTGCAAAGAAAGTCAAACGCCCTTTACAAAAAAAAAAAGGTAAAACAAAGATATCGGATGATTTTGAAGTTGGAGGAGAAAATGCGATTTTTCGCCCTACCTTATCTTTCTGAACCAGAGTACACAGAAGAAGAGCTACTGCGCGTGACCTTTCCAACGTGATTACGTCATGTGTGAATTTGCGGACACGCATTGCAGAGCGAATGCAAGATGAGCATTTGTGGTTTTTTTAGAAAATGCCCAATCGTTTCGCTAGATAAGACCCTTATTCCTCGGATGGGATCGTGTAGAGCCCTTTGAAGCTGCACTGGAACTGCAATTTGGACCTTCAACCCCTTGGGTCCCACTGAAGTCCATTATATGGAGAAAAATCCTGGAATGTTTTCCTCAAAAACTGTAATTTCTTTTCGACTTAAGAAAGAAAAACATGAACATCTTGGATGCCATGGGGGTGAGTAAAGTATCAGGAAATTTTTATTCTGGAAGTGAATTAATTCTTATATAATTATAATCCTTAATAACTCAATAATAACAATCAAAACATGTTTGAAAAAAATGGTATTCTAATGTTGTGATTACAAAAGAAAACTGGTAATTATCAAATCTGTTGTACAGACCACAGTCAATGAATTATTTTACTGCTAAAATGCCATCCTAAAGAGAGAAACGAGTAATCAAAAAACTTCTTGATTTGTTCCAATATAAAGGCCAGGTAATGGAAATTAAACTGATATTGTAACATATTTTGTGTGTGTGCGTGAGAGGAAAATAACTATCAATTCTGTATACAAGAATCTATTCCAATAGTACCACTGTACAGTCTAGCCCACCAAGCGCAACTATATCCACACAAAACTGCATTCAGTAACACTGTTACTTAATGATTGGATTAATTGTTATTTGTCCTCCTAAACCAGTCTACGTAAAGCTTCCCAAGAAATGACATTTAAGGTCATAATGTCAACAGGGTTTCATCGCTTCACTAATTAGCTGTATGAACTGATTAATGGATATTTCAATAAACAACGGAGTGAAGGAATATGCATACAAGGTTCCCACACCTTTTTACAAATTACTTTCCATGATCTTTTATAAGAACTGGATAAGGACTTAAAATTACAGACACATACTTTGTAGCTGGTAAAATATTACAGAGCTGAGCACAACAAGAAAAAAAAAACTATATTCGCTATTGAAATGTATCTCTGGAAATCACATTTTCATTTTCACTGATATTTTCTCTTTTTTTCTTTTCCATGACCTTGGGAGGCCTGTGAAACTGTAGTTTTGAAAACAAATGTCATATGTATGTTGAAAACACCCGGTGGGCCTTAATTACAAAATTCTCAGCAGAAACACCAATAATAAATGCTGCCATATATGTATGCATGTATGTGTGCGTGTGTGTGTGGGTGTATAAATATACACACTGTAAATACACGTGAACCTAAACAAATCTACGTCCCATACTGGAAGTACAGTATAGCAGCTGCTGCAGATGCACGTCTCAACATGCAAAAACAAGGGTGCTGGTGGAGGGGGATGGAGGCTGCAATATATCGTGTCAGCGTTTTTATTTTCGCTGCTACAAGCAATGTGCACCAACAATGATCAATTCCAGGTAAAACTACTGACCCATGTCAAGACTGGGTTGAGTGACTAAGCACACAGAAGCTATAGATTGTCGACACAATATTTACTTAATAATACAAATGCATGTTTAACGTAAGCGCTGCTACGCTGTAAACATTATGATCAATGGCTGCATGTTTCACGACGTCTTCATCTTAAATAGCAGTACTAAGCGCTCCCCCAGTCAATTAATGCACATTTTTGGAAAATAGCAAAACAACCTAAAGGAACTTAATGAAGAAGAGCAGCATCTTTGGGATGCGGTGGTGTCTGAGGAAAGCATGCCTTAGCACACGCACGCTGGCCGTTTAAATGCGCCCACAGTATCTGTTGAAAGCGTGGGACACTTCACTTTCATAAAGAAGACAAAAGCAGCTCTTTGCCTGTAAATAACGACTACACGTGTTCACGGCAGTCAGGACGAGTAACCCACTTCAGATTGTAACATGAATATTCTACTCAGCCCAAAATGTCGGTGTCCAAAACAAACAAACAACTCGGACAAGTTTATTTATCGTTATTATAATAAGGAAAGAAACGGTTGAATTAATGGAGAGAGTTCACTTATTCTAGTCAACATGACTCACTGTCAAGTGGAAACGAGGGATAATCTAGAATAGAGCTATTTAGGATGGAAAACCTTCAATTCCATTAACCCACACATATCCAGCAGCACTCACTTGCTGAGCAATATCTCTCGAACAGCGCTTACCAAATCGAGTTCTTTATTTTTAGCTGCAACGCATTCGCCTCAGCCCCGTGCAGTCCTTGAACCGCGGAAGGTAAAGGTCCTACTCCAGGGCCAGACTGCTGCTGGTCTTCAGCCATCACGATGCGACTCCGTTGAGACGAGGATGGGGATCTAACAAGTAGGCCTTAACCTGAACCTGGAGAATGCAGCTTTCCTCCGTAAATAGTACATCACGATCACCGCCTGTTGACTTCACGGACAAACCGGATTCGGCTCTGATAGGTCACGTTGGTAATTCATGGTTTGCAGTTGAGGTCACTAGCCCTGCGTGTGCATCAGGAGCAGGGAAACACTTCGAGCTGCTGCTGCTTCAGAGTCAGACGCTGCCTAGTGCTTACCTACTTGCTGACTGGCGACCACTGGGGAAGCTGATGCTGCTGGGACCGCGCATGCGCACTGCGCCACCAGCGGAAACCCACACGAGGGAGCTGCAGCGAGTTCTTGTAGTTCATGAGTATAATGATCAATCACTGGTCTGAAGCATAACTGCCTGTCCGTAAGAATGAATAATATCCCTCTTATTGCTTTGCAAGATTCCAACCATATTCAGTTGTCTTTTTTTTATCAGGCACTTTTAGTTCATTTTGGGAGTTGTGTTGTGTTGGAATTCCCTTGACATATTTTGCAGTTAATATATAAATAAAATAACTAATGGTCTGAAATACACATCATACTGATTTTATCTTTGATTTATTTTTCACGTACATTAATTACGATTGCATTTTTATTTGAAAAAATCAGGAATTAAAAGAATCAAGTGTGTATGCATAAAATCGCCTTACTGAACTGCATATGACATGAAGCCCCAGATACAGATCCCCTGTAAAGACCTTGTCTCAGACGACCACCGGGACAAGACCACAGGAACCAGGTGAGTCCTCTGCACAATGTGACTTTGCTGCAGCCTGGAATTGAACTGCTGGTTCGTCTGGTCAGAGGAGAACTGGCCCCCCGACTGAGCCTGGTTTCTCCCAAGGTTTTTTCTCCATTCTGTCACCGATGGAGTTTTGGTTCCTTGCCGCTGTCGCCTCTGGCTTGCTTAGTTTGGGACACTTCATTTCCAGCAATATCGTTGACTTGATTGCAAATGATTGGACAGAGACTATTTAAACTGAACTGAGCTGGATGATGGCATCACTGAATTCAACGATGAACTGACTTTAACTGAAAAATGAGTGTTTACTATTGTCACTTTGCATTATTGACACACTATTTTCCTAATTAATGCTGTTCAGTTGCTTTGTCACAATCTGTATTGTTAAAAGCGCTATATAAATAAAGGTGACTTGACTTGACTTGACATGAAATGTCCTCAAATTATTTGACTTCAAATGAAATACCTCCGATGAAAATGGAAGGAGGGAAGGTAGACACTAGGTGCGTCCCAAATCGCCTGCTTATGCACTATTCTGTGACGTTTTGTAGTAAATAGAGCACTGAAAATTCCAAAAGGAAAAAGAGCACTTTTAAATACCCGGATGATGCACTTAAATAACTGAGCTGTGTAATGTTGGACACTTCATGCCCTCGAAGGGGTAGAGGCTATCAGACTCCTTTTATGAATGACAAAATAACCTTATATATTTCATACACTACATGATTTGAATACATGGTGTACAGGGCTGGACTGGGGTTGGACAAATCCAGCTTATCCAGCCCTCGAGTTGTGTAAATGTTTTGCTGGGTTATAGGGCTTTAAATTGGAGTAAAGAAATGAATAAAGAAATAATAATATATATTATTAAATTAACGGCAAATGCAACAAACTTATAATGCATTTTTGTCACATAGAAATGCACTTGACAGTAAAGCACTGATTTTGAGCTAGAATGCAGAAAATGTATTGCTATTAAATGCTGTCATCATTTCCTCACCCTCATGTCATTCCAAACCTGTATGACATACTTTCTTCTGTGGAACACAAAAGAAGATATTTTGTAGAATCTTACCAAACCATTTAGGTTACTCTTATTATATAGACAAAATATTTCTGAATTTCTCAAATTATCTTCTTTTATGTTCCACAGAATAAAGAAATTCATACAGGTTCGGAATGGCACGATGGCGAGTAAATGATGACAATTTTATTTTTTGGGTGAACTATCCCTTTAAGGACTTTAACATTTGTATGTTAACACCTAATTTATATAAGACACTGATATTTATCTTTAATCAGGCTCTTATTGAATTAACATTTTACTTTAATTAAAATGAATTAGAACTGAACATTTAAAGAGAAAGAAGCTATTAAAGCTATTCTGTTAAATTATCCTTTTCACTAATGAAATGTACTATAGTTCTTGCATAGTTTAACTGACTAGTGTTAGTAAGATGGTGGTCACAACAAGTAAAACCATGGTTCTCATCGTTATGGTTATATTGTTTTTTAAAAATAAATTATATAGTAAACTATGGAATTCGTAATAAAAAAACTAAACATGTAGAAACTACAAAAACAACAGAGAACGTTATGGTAAGACTAGAAAAACATGAAAAACAACACGTGAGATTCTTTTAAGAAAGATTTGAAAGAATACAGGCTGTGCTTTTAATCTGTATCTTTTAACATATAGCTATAGTAATGTATTGAATGCAATATGTGTGATGTTGCCACAAACACAAAAGGTGATGATACACGGGCCAACTTTTTTTTTTTTTTAGCAATGTTGCTTGGGCACTTTCCCATTGAGAATGGGTAACACATTTCAATCTGGATACTTTAGATAATAGGCCCAGTGTTTCACCTGTTTGCCCGCTGACGGCCGCCCTCTACAATGGTACAACTCAAACAAATATCATATGAATCATTGCAAATGTGGATTAAACCCCTTTAGTTACAGCAACATATTTCTGTTATGTAGATCATGAGAAACAAGAGCTACTCTGCAAAATCTTCAAAGCCAAACCAGCCAGGATCAGGAAATCGAAAGAATCCCCAGTAAGTGTACTCTCAAAACTTTTACTCAAACTTAAAACATAAAAATAAAATCTGGATGAATCTGGGCCTTTATCTGTCAAAGATGTTTGGGTAGCATCAGCAGCTTCTTCCGATTTTAGAAAAGCACCACAGACTGTGGTTGATGATGTTGCTATTCCTGAAGACTTTGGGGATTTCTCACTTGCTAAGACAATCAGAGTTAGTCACACTTGCAGGATTACATCATGCCCAGTGCTGGAGATGAGATGGGTTAAAAAGGACAAATACGTTCAAGTATTGAATCTGCTGCGGTGTTATACTATTTGCATTATTGCTTATACATTAATTTCATATTCACAGAAGCTCAAGTCAGATTTTTGAAGTCTAAACTTCGAGTAATGCAGGAAGAATTGACCAGACTTGTATATGAATGCAACAAGAAGGTAAGTTTGAGATGTGTTCAAGGTTAGTTAATCTATTCAATCAGTTAAGTTACTCTTACTCAAAATCTCTCACAGCAAACTGAAGCACTTGGAGGAGGAAAGAACAAGATTGCAGAGGACTACAAATGTCCAACAGACTCAAGTTGAGAAGCAAAGAGCTTTTCCTGAAATGTGAAGGACTGCAACAGCAAGTGGCAGCACTGCAAAAGGTACATGAATTGTTGGCAAAATATTATTCAAAGTTAATAACTGAAAAAAGTGACCTTATGACAGAACAAGTGTTACTGTTTCTTTGACAATTTTTGATCATTTATTTTAAACCTCAACTCATTTCCTATAGGAGATGTATAGTATAAATGCCATAATTCCTGTTAATTAGAGCTGTGCCAGGATCCAGAGCCATGGAATCCTTGGCATGGGCCCTTTAACCTGACTAGTCCTCTGTGTGTAAAGTGAGACTACGCCACAGCTGCTCAGAGACCAGAGCACACTGCACTTGGACTTCTGGGAGAGATATCTTTGGAACTTCCCCTTCCCCTTATGATAGAGACATGGAAACTGAATAAGGATAGAGAACAACAGTAGAGTCAGATAAAAAAAAACAATTCACTGTCATCTCACTTTAGACTTATTAAAAATATCTCATGTTTGGGTAGGTTTAGGTTTAAAAGCTCCTTTAAAGATCCAACTTTTTTGACAAACAATAAATATTTAATTGGGCCATCTGCATCAGAAAAGACAATGTTCATGATATGTTTTATTAAGGTATATATAAATGCGTGTGTCTACACTCTAGGAGTTGGAAAGCATGAAGAGGACCCACAAGCAGGCAGCCAGTACCCAAACTCAAACAGAGCAGTAAGGTAACGTCACCTCAGATAAAACAAGTGAAGTTTTATGTGCAACAAAACATTTTGCACCACATCTTACTCCAGAGCGTTTTTTTTCATGTCACTTTTCTTTTCTGTTTGTGTACCCTACCTAAGGATTCAACCAGTCAGGAGCAACAAAAGTTTGAAAACGTACAAGCTGAGAACAGAAAACTGGAACAGCAGAAGGCTGAGCTCATTGCAGGTTTTAAAAAGCAACTTAAGCTAATAGATATTTTAAAACGACAGAAGGTAAGACATCAGTTTCTTCACAATTACTTGAATCTGTCATTTCCAGTTACAGTTAAATCACTAACTGCACTTTTTTTTTCAAAGCATTTTATATTTATGGCTTTATTTTAAAAGCTGCATTTTGAAGCAGCCAAGCTGTTGTCCTTCACTGAAGAAGAGTTCATGAAAGCTCTGGATTGGGGAAAGGATGGAGTAAGTCTCATAGGTTTCTGTTTTGTATTTTGTAACTAGATTAAAAATAGATTGAATGTGTACAACAAACAGCTTCAATTTCATTCACTGTTTAACAATCGTCAAACGTCTTTAACATTCTGTATATCATGACAAAGTGTTTATCAATTCAGATTACTTCATGATTGCCATCTAGTGGTGAATACTTGAGTCAAGCTGTATATCCAAATATGAGTTCTTTATTGTAGCATTTAATCAATTGTTATTTTATATACAATGTATACACAGAACAAAAATATTTCATTCGTGCTAGTAAATATTTGCATTATTTAGGGTAAGGGTCCAACCCTTTCTTCTTTTTTAGTAGTCAATTGTAGGAAGTGTGACCATTCTGGTGAACTTCTCATAATAAATAAGTCCATCAGGTCCGACATTAGCCTCTTTAAAAAGCTCATCCACTGAAAAATAATTCACAATTAAAGAATAGTTAACACATTTTATTCTATCTTATAGTATTAAAACTGGGGTCAGTTTGTTAGTTGTTTTAATTATTTTAATAAAAAAAAATCTAATTTATTTCTAAACACAAACAGGATTCATAAATGGGATTTATTCAAATAAGTACTGATCCTAATAGTTAATAATAAAAAAAAAAAAAAAAAAA
>NW_015505643.1:1510313-1550706 GCF_001515645.1 Sinocyclocheilus grahami | reverse complement strand
CTGATCCTAATAGTTAATAAAAAAAAAAAAAAAAAAATATATATATATATATATATATATATATATATATATAAACCCCCACTTTTGCCAATTTGATTAGCTCTGATGAATACACCAGCGTAAACCCAGAAGCTAAATCACAGATGATTTATACCTTCTTTATCCGTGAGCTTTTCTCCCAAGCCTGTGAGTTTGGCCCGTAGCTCAGAAGCCAGAATGTAGCCCTTCTTATGTTTGTCTGTCATGCGCATAGCCTCTAGAATTTCAGTCTTAGGATCTTCCTGTTGCATCTGTCTGTGCATCATGGTTAGAAATGTAGAAAAATCCAACTCCCCTGTCTTAGCTGTGGTGAGGATACAATAAATGATGTATGAACTACTAACATTAAAGAAAGCAAAGAATTCAAATTCAGGATTAACTACCAAGCATTTTTTTTCAGATTATGCCTGATACCAATTCCTGAACATACTCAGCATAATGAGACCACTAGTCCAATTGTATATCGCTGTTAGCCACAGGTGACACTAGGAAGCTATGGAAGAGCAGACAAGGAAGACATATTCCCAATTCAATGTAATGTGTTAATCATGAGATTGTTACCTATTTTGTGGATTTGCAGATGTCTGTCCACTTCATTATATGTGGGACTTGTACCCAGACAGCGCATGACCGTAATAAGGTCTTTGGCTTCAATCTTCCCCTTTCGCTTCTTGTCATAAAGTGAGAAACATTCTTTGAACTCTGCATGAGAACAAGGAAACTACAGTATAAACCAATGCCACAAATATTCTTAATGTTCTGTACATTTCATTTTTTTAAAAGAACAATTTTGTTTATTTTATTATATTCATAGATCGCAAAGGACAAACACATTACTTCTGTGTAATACAGCTCACCATCAATCTGAGTTTGTGATAAGAATTTTGCCTGAAAAGAGAATTTTATAAAACAGCATAGATGAAAATTGTACCATGAATCACTGAAAAATGAAATTTAGAGGAGAAAAATGCATTTATGATTTAACGCCATGTCAGTAGCAATGGCTATATTCATGGCAAAAACAGTTCAACTGCATCATTCAAACAATTCAATGAACATCCTTTCAATATGTTTACAATAATTTTACAATTTTGTCTTAAAAATTCAACATGCAAAAAAAAAAAAAATATATATATATATATAAGCTAAAATGACAGTAACAACAAAAACAACAATAACAATTAGTCTTTAAACTTACTATATGACAAAAATTCTAAAATAATTTCAGGAGAAACCTTTTAAAAAATGTCCAATGATGTATTTTCTGAATAAAAACATTGTCTAGTTTTAGAAGAGAAAAAGAATATATCAAACTCACCATGTCTACACACGTTTTGGGTGTTCAGGGAAATAGTCACTCCCTCTGGATTACCTGTAGGAACTAAAGTCCACTGCAGTGCTGACGTAAATGATAGCCTGGTTGTCATAGGAACATTGATATAGGATTCCACCTATCACATTGTACTGTCCACTGCAGTAGGTGCAGCTCATGATCACACTTAATGACTCACAACATATATAGGGAGTACAAACTTTATTCAGAAAAAACAAGGACATAAAAGCAACATTTTTACTGTAAGCCACAATAAATAAATGACTTTATTATTCAGTACACCAAAATTACAAACATGGCATTGTATAGTTTGCCTTGTGAAGATTCAAACTTAAAACCAACTCCTTAAAGGGGATAGTTCCCCCAAAAATGAAAATTCTATCATCATTTACTCACACTCAACTTAAACCTGTTTACGTTTCTTTCTTCTGTTGAACACAAAAGAAGACACTTTGAGAATATTGGTAAGCAAACGTTTTTTCCCCCCCTTTCCCTATACTGTGGAAGTCAATGGCTACCGTCAACTGTTTGGTTACCAACATTCTTCAAATGATCTTCTTTTGTGGTCAACAAGAAATTCATACAGGTTTGGAATAAATTGAGGGTGAGTAAATGACAGATTTTTCATTTTTGGGTGAGCAATCCCTTTAAGTAACACTGGAACTTAAATCCATTAAACTTGGTGAAAGCATTTTATATATACATACATACATATATACTGTATATATATATATATATATATATATATATTACTGGAGAAATGTAAATGAAATTTAGTTCTGATTTTCTATTAGTATTTAACTGTCTTTGATGTGTAAGGTATAGAAGGACCAAGGCTCTGGAACATAGATGATACCGGGATACTTTTTGCGCAAAACTTTATCATTCCACAGATATGCGACCCAGACCAGAACTAATCCCAGGGTAATGATGAAGTTATAGAAGAGGAAACGGCCATTGCTGTCTAACACGAAGCCCATCCGTCTCTGGCGCATCACCGTGGCAATCATGGCAAAAAAGGTGAAGACATACAGGACAAAGATCTGCCCCTCAGTAATCAGATACCTGAAGAAATAAACCACATTAATGTTTGGACAACATGAACGTTTAATATCTAAAGCCTAATGTATTGTTGGCAAATTTTTTCATTAAATATTCTGTTTTACTTGTAAACACATTACAAAAATAAAATGGCTTGAGCATGTTGTTTCACAGTGACTTGAAATTCTACATCTAAAAAAAGGCTTGCAATTGACTTGAATGAATAATTCACTTACCAATAGTACACTGCACTGGGGCCAAGTAGCAGCCAGCCTGAGTAAGGCATCTTCTCATCTTTAACTTGTGTAAAGCAGCCAGTGAAATACAAGAAGAGGATGAGGAAGAAAGGGACATACCTATAATGATAACAGAATGGTGAGGGGGTAAACTTGTAAATTATAGCACAATTACAGATGAAATATGAGTATGGAAAGTACACTTACCACATGAAATGCCCTAAGTGTTCATCATAGTAATACAGAAGCTCAAAGGAATCAATCTGGAAACCACATAAAGGATTTGTTACTATTATCATAAAAAAAAATTTAAAAAAATTTCAAAAAGAGCACATAAATTGGTTGATCTGTACATTTAACTACTGTACCAGTGAGGCAGGCTTCAGATCTTTGATAATGGGGTTTTCTCTGACAGAAAGGTGAAGCTGGTATCCACTGAGGATGAGACGATGGTTAATAGAGTCTCCTACCAGGTGTATGCTAGCTCCCATGACAAAGGTGATGATGCAGAGGTAAACAGCAGAGCGAGGAAGGGCTGTGGGACTCCGCTCAATCAGCTACAAAATGTTAAAGACATGTTTAGATCAAAGCAATGGACTATTGCAATGCTCTTCTAGACTTCGATTATGTCCGATCAAAACTCTATAATGATTTGGTAACGCAGCAGCACAACATGTCTTCAACAAGCCCAAAGGGGCCAAGTCACAACTCTCTTTATCTCCCAGCACTGGTTACCGGTTGAGGCTCACATCAAGTTCAAGACATTAATGCTTGCACACAGAACAGCTACGGGCTCTGCACCCTTCTAAATCCACTCGCTCCTTCTACATCCCCTCTAGAAGCCTAAAGTTGGTAAGTCAGCGACCCTTTGTGGTAGCATCATGGAGAAACAAACAAAAAAAAATCACTTTCCAGAACATTTTCATTCACTGTTCCTTGCTGGTGGAATGATTACCCCACCATCATCCGGAATGCGGAGCCCAAAAGTTCACCCAAAAATGAAAATTACCCCATGATTTACTCTCAAGCCATCCTATGTGTATATGACTTTCTCCTTTCAGACGAATCCAATTGGAGGTATATAAAAAAATGTCCTGGCTCTGCCAAGCTTTATAATGGCAGTGAATGGAGGTCAAGATTTTGAAGCCACAAAAATTGTCTCCATCCATCATAAGAAGTGCACGGCTCCGGGGGGTTAATAAAGGCCTTCTGAAGCGAAGCGATGTGTTTGTGTAAGAAAAATATACATAAACACTTTATAAACCGTAATATCTAGCTTGCATTACCTGTCGTACGCGCGTTCACGAAAGAGTGGCGTTCCAGCGGATGATGTAGGTGTAACAGTGTAAGTACGGTTTATAAAGTTTTAAATATGGATATTTTTCTAACACAAATGCATCGCTTCAGACTTTATTAACCCATATACACCTAGGATGGCTTGAGGGTGAGTAAATCATGGGGTAATTTTCATTTTTGTGTGAACTGTCCCTTTAACTGCATCCTACTTAAAAAAAAAAAAATTATAAAAGATCTATGCTTTCACTTTCCCTCCCTGTTCTAGCTTGTACTGAAACTTTATGTTATGAGCATTACTTGTGTTTATTTGCCTTTTGTTGAATCACTTGTTGTATTCCTCATTTATAAGTCACTTTGGATAAATTAATCTTCTGCTAAATTAATAAATGTCTACTTTTGTATCTCAAACAAAAGCACACTCAAATAAATAAATAAATATATATAGGCTAACGGTTAGAGAAAAGGAGCATCCTATAAGAACTGCACATTAAGGTCCACTGTGTGTGTGTGTGTGTGAATATATCCTTTTGTTAATATTTCAAGTGTATAAGAAAGTGTGTACCTTCAGTAATAAGAACGGTGTGATGACATTATATGCCATGTGAAAATAATCTCCAACACTGGGTTTATTTAGAGGAAACCATTCCAGGGGCATTATGATCTAAATTAAAAATATAAAAAAAAATTGTTAATGGTATCAAAGAAGAAAAAAATACATTAATGCATAAATATCACAGCTTGGTTCAACTTGTACCATAGCAATTGGCCTCCCAAAGTCCAATATCCAGTTCTGCACAGTGAAACAGAGCCAGAGGTCTGTGTGAAACTGCGACTGTGCTGCAGCTGTAGAAACCGTTTTCTCACTCCCAGCCCTGCTTTAAAACAAAGTACAGCATGTTCATTATAAATTCTAGCATTAATTAAAAAAAAAGCCATGCTTTTCAGCTGCCAGATGAATAAAAAATTTCTCAGTACAGTAAATAACCGGACAACCCTGTGGTTTGTTCAGGTAACACTGCACCATCAAATGGTGATATTAGATAACATTGCAGCATTAAAAGATGAAAGGCTACCCTGTAACATTAGGCTGTAGATCACGTCGGTGATAATAACACACAATTCTCGCAGAGCTCCAAAAATGACCAAACCTCAAAAATGCCGGTGTCAAAGCTGCAGACGGTGGTCTTCTCCGCATGATTAATGGATTAGCTCTTATAGTAATTTCAGGACTACTTTGTATTGATCAACACTGCTATACGTTTGTAGCCAAGCATTCAGTCAGACAGTCAGTCAGTCACATGCCAGATCCTACACCGAAGCTGTAAAAGTTTAAATGCATAATACGTTTCGTATACATCTTCATATACGACTTATATTGACGATTTACATCTACTTCGGTTCCAGTTCACTGCATACACGGAGTCAAACAATTTCTTAAGACGTTATTATTGTTTGTTTGAATCACGTGACCGGTTCAGACCGGGTTTTCTTCAGTGATGGCTGCAGCACTTAGGACTCTACTGCCATCTGACGGACTTCAATAATACTTCTTCTTGGTTTTATGGCGAGTTGCAATCTTTGGGCATATCGCCACCTACTGTGCTATTATGCAATCAGGATTTTCTTGTATTATATTAGTTGTTCTGTCTCAACTCTGAAGCCATCGAGAGTCCAGGTATCGGTTGGCGCTGCGTGTTCAGCTCCTCCGTCCTCCACACTGAACCCCATTCAGTCAGTCAGTCAGTCACATGCCAGATCCTACACCGAAGCTGTAAAAGTTTAAATGCATAATACTTCTTTTCTTCTTCTTCTTTTGTTTTTTAATGGCGGTTGGCAAACAGCTTTCGGGTGCATTACCGCCACCCACTGATCTGGAGTGTGGACTCAGGATTTGACGATTTACATCTACTTCGGTTCCAGTTCACTGCATACACGGAGTCAAACAATTTCTTAAGACGTTATTATTGTTTGTTTGAATCACGTGACCGGTTCAGACCGGGTTTTCTTCAGTGATGGCTGCAGCACTTAGGACTCTACTGCCATCTGACGGACTTCAATAATACTTCTTCTTGGTTTTATGGCGAGTTGCAATCTTTGGGCATATCGCCACCTACTGTGCTATTATGCAATCAGGATTTTCTTGTATTATATTAGTTGTTCTGTCTCAACTCTGAAGCCATCGAGAGTCCAGGTATCGGTTGGCGCTGCGTGTTCAGCTCCTCCGTCCTCCACACTGAACCCCTCCAGTCATCCCCTTATCTGGGTCTTTGGACCCATCAGTGTATATTTGTGTACTTCCCTTCAATAATACTGTCCATCGAGTCTGTAAAATAGCCTACTCCTTGTATAAATTCGGGAAAGCGTGCGATTTTACTATTTCTGCAATAAATTTGTATCTTTATACGGCAGAACTAGTGCTATTCCGAGAGCAGCCCTCGACAATGACAGTACACATTTCACTCATTTTTATTTGCTTCTTTCCCATGTATGTGTGGGCAATGGGCATTTATATTCATACTGTATATAGCCTATGGACATGCCTTTTATATGACATAAGACTGTCTGTTTGCAAACTATCTATATGTTCAATAAACAGCATTAGCTAAAACGATAATACTTCTAATAATGATGCCAGTACCACCACTAAAGATACAAAATATTGAGCGAATATGTGATTGAATAGATCGGCAAGTTACAGCATCTAATAAAAATATGCAATTTCCCTTACATTCCCATACAATCAAACGAGTATATATCGCCATTTACCGGTTACCGGTTTAGACATGTCAGGTAAATTACATCTTGTTTACAGTGTTATTTTTGACTGAATATTTAAAATAATCTTAATTTAACCACCATTATTTATAGAAAATGAGTTGTTAGACATATTTATAGCGATTATGGCGTCAAATATATCAGTCAAAGGTGTGTCATTAAGGCACTTTTATTTTGAAGGCAGAAGACAATAACAGTCCTGTGATTGTATGTAGCCATCTTCTCTCTCTCCACGGCCTACCTAGGCGTTCCTCTCTTCACATCGCCAGTGGAAAGTTCACCGTGCTGGATTAAAGATCTTGTCGTCTTCAGCAAAGCGAGGTATCACTAGAAAATGAGCGTTATTTTCATTTGATCAGGTCATCTAATGAGAGCGTTTCAGGAGTGTTCACGCAGTGCCGGGGTCCGTTTAATGAGGTATACATATGTTAGCTCATATCCCTGTCATGATGGGAGACATGTCTGTCAGTGCTAGGTGCTTAGTATAATACAACGCTTGTAGACACTCCGGATCAAACGGAAGTTGTCTAACTCACTTAACGTAAAGCTGTCAGATTTATTCTCTCAGTGTTTAGATGGTAATTGCAGGGGTTGTTTTTGTTTATTTTGTTACACCCGTGTTGTTTTAAGGAGCACAGGCTAGCAGGGTGTTTTGGCTAACTGAACACCACTAACACTGCTTTTCAGTACAGTTTTATGAGTTGTACTCTGCCTTGGTGATCATGTCGCGAGTTTATTTGAGGCTAATCCTAAGAGTTACAGTATTTTGGGTTGAGGTGCAGAGTCAGACTAAAGCCGGCTAATTTAATCCGAATCCTTCACAGAAATGCGTGTGAAAGAATAGTTACAGAGTTATAGTGAGCTGTTTTATACAACTGTTCTGGTGACCTAACACATCTGCTGGTAGTTATTAGGATGACAGCAGTGTCACTGTTTTTAATAGATCCGTTTTTATTCGAGAATCGAAACGTAGTTGCGTGGCTCCTGCCTGCAGCGACGAGCAGAAGAGCAGAAGAGCAGAAGAGCGTCGGTGTTTCCAGCAGCGCTCCGAGTATGGAATGCCAAACCTGTCAAAATTAGAAATAAATAAATATACAAAGAAATGTAAAAAAGCAAAAAGAAATAAATATAGGAAGAAAAGAAAAAAAAAACATATTTATTTATTCTTTTATTGCCTTGTGTTTTTATTTTTTTCCCACATTTATTTATTTTTTCTTTTAATTATTTATACGTTTATGTATTTCCACACTTACATATTTATTTATTTCTACATTTCCTTATCTGTAGGGTAATGAGAAGAGCATGCTTTACCTCAGGAATAGTAATCCAGACAGAGTAGGCGAGTTGTAAGCTTTGAGGCCACAGTGACACCTTGTGGTGCCCAAACCAAATAGAAGAAGTGTAGCCTACATGACGGGCCTGTTGATAGTGGGATGAATGACTTGGATTGGCAATATGGACAAAATCTGATATCATGGGTTAAGTCATTTAATATCTCCTAACTGTATGTATACTACGGAGACCATAAAGGAACATGTTGGTGGGAAAAATACGGGGTGGGAGGAAAAAATATTTAAAAAATGTTTTGCTTTCTCTCGCAAAACTTTTGCATTCCCCTGAGAAACTTTGTGTTAGCTCGCAAAACTTTTGTGTTTTCTCGCAAAACCAGTTGAGTTCGAACAAACACGTCCTGTTTACTTTACAGCTTGCAGTGGTTCATACAGCTCTGTACATTCACAATGCAGGGTTCAAAGAGTTTTATTTTGAACTTGGACTCAAGTATAAAGAAATACAGTCAGTGCTTTGTCCCAAAAACTTGCTTTGAACTTTCTAAAATGCTTAATATACTAAAACGGTTACATTGGAGGACCAAATTCAGTACACCTTATTAATAAAGCTTACTATTTATAGACAATCAGAATAGGTCAGAATATGACACGCTTAGCTTAACGTTGCTTAATAACCCTATAAGAAGACAGTGATATAAAAAGCCCACAGTTTATGCATAATTTATAAAAAAAAAAAGTATACTATGTACAGGCAAGCAAAGCACTAATCCATTAAGCCATGTTAAGATTTTTCTTTATAATGTGTTTTCTACGGGGAAGAAAACACGTTCTTTATACTTCAGTCCAAGTGAGAACGCAAGTTTTGTGAGCGAACGCAAAGTTTCTCGGGGGAATGCAAAAGTTTTTCTAGAGAATGCAAAAGATTTGAAAGATATTTTTTCCTCCCATCCAGTATTTTTCCCACCAACATGTCTCTTTAGGGTCTCCGTAGTATACATACAGTTAGGAGATATTAAATGACTTAACCCATGATATCAGATTTTGACCATATTGCCAATATAAGTCATTCATCCCACTATCAACAGGCCCGTCATGTAGGCTACACTTCTATTTGGTTTGGGCACCACAAGGTGTCACTGTGGCCTCAAAGCTTACAACTCGTCTACTCTGTCTCGATTACTATTCCTGAGGTAAAACACGCCCTCCTCATTACCCTACAGATAAAGAAATGTATAAATAAATAAATGTGAAATGTATAAATAGATAAATGTGGAAATAAATAAATATCGAAAGAAATGCGTGAATAAATACGTAAATGTGGGAATAGATAAATGTATAAATAAATAAAATAAATGGAAAAATATAAAAATAAACAAATAAGGAAATAAAAGTATAAATATCTTTTTGTACTTTTCATTGTATATTATATGTTGTTTTGTTTATTTTTGCTTTTTTACATTTCTTTGTATATTTATTTATTTCTAATTTTGTCAGGTTTGGCATTCCATATCTGAGCGGGTTTCTGTCTCTCTCTGAGCAGAGAGCGGGAAATGGAAAACACGGAGTGGTGCCGTGGAGAAGGATTGCAGAACGAGGGGAATTTCAGTCGCTTTGCTACATATGCTATTCTAGGCTGGGTTTCAGCCTGTACGTTGGTTGGTGAAACTAATCATCTTGATGATTGATATTTCATTGTTGTATGTAAATAAAAACAGTATATGAAATTTGCCAGAACTATGACATATGCCAGACTTCTCCAATCATCTAGTCCGCTTGAACCCACCCCTGCAGGCTTGCAGGTGTTTTTTCAGGTATAGGTCTCTGTAGGACAGTAATGGGAGTTTCTAGACCAGTGGGTGAGGCCATAACAGATGGGCATTTTCGATCGTGTTACCTGATTTGCTAGTAGTGCTCACTGCAGAGCTGAATGATATCCAGCTCCTCCTCTCTGAGATCTCATTATGATCTCAGGATTTATGTTTAGAGATAGGGTTAGGGTGTAGTTGGGCCATCTAGCACCACACATTACGTTCAGCGAGGGGGAGCTGGACATCAAGCTCCACCCATTGGCTCTGCAGTGAGCAGCCTTTTGATTTGCTCACATCTCAGTGACAGTTGTGTTTAGAGAAGGGGTCAAGTAAGGGGTATCATTTTCATTGCATGATTTATTAACACCCACCAGTTTGAAAACACCCACAAATTTAGAAACGCCCTCTTTTGTTCTGCAGACAGCTCATACTCCCATTTTTGAGTGCAGCAGTTGCATCTCAAAATCCAACCGTTAGATAGTCAATTCTCCACCATACGTTTTTTTTTTTTCAATAATCCGTTACACTCAGATGTATATCACAATACAGATGAAAAGATCTGCTGCTACTTCCATTTCATCGCAACTATCAGCACATCTATGATTACATACAACCTAATGTACCGTACCCTACGTTTAGCATGCCATGCTGTAAAAAGCACATTTAGCAGCAATGAGTGCTTTTTCAGCTATGCTGACACATTATTTATTCAAGACCTGTTTTGTGAGGAATACAATTACTTTAATATAGGAGTTTATGTGCAGTCATTGCCATCTGTATGTTTGTGAAAAAGCAGTTTTTAGCTCTGTTATTTGTGTCTGGCAACTGCAAGTTGTTTGTTTACAGTCATGGAGAAAGTTATGCCTTCAACAAAATACCACAAGTGTGACACCCTGTTCATTTATAGTTCATGCATAATTTACCTCTCACCCACCATTTTATACCGTGCATGAAATGGTGGGTGAGTTTTGTAGCCATTTTCTATAAAATACCTCTTTTTTTAGTTTGGTGATAGACATAGTCTGTTTCAATGTGGAAACCAGCCCATGCATCATCTCTATATGTTGCTTTGCTTTTTTTTTTGTACCTATCAAACACAAAAGTAGTTCCATGTAGAGGGTATAAGCCAACAGTACTTTTAGACTAAATCGGATGTTGCCGCCTTGCATTATGAATCTGCGTCCTATGTATAGTAAGGATTTCTTCCTCTTAATTCTCATGACAAATTTAGAGGAACCTTGTACAAAATTGGAAAACACCACTTCCTAAAAACAAGCTGAATCTTAACTTTAACCTGTTTCTGGGCTTGAAACTTTCAGGCAGCACTTTGCGATAAACACATTGCAAATTAACATAAGAGCAAATTAAATATTTCTTCAAAAATTAAGTAGTCTGAATGATGGCCTATTATTCTTGTTTCAGTTGATCATTGTCTCTATCCAGCTATCATATCTGCCAGCAGATGAGCTGACTCTTGATCTGGCAGATGTAGAGCACACTGGTTTACAGGACAAAGGTTACAGCCCACTGATAACTGCAGAACATTGGACACTGAAAAAACCTTCCATTGGTTTACTTCGAGTCATGTTCAATGTGATTTTAATAAGTGTTTAATTCAAATAAGATCTATACAATTCATTGAACCCTTTAACAAAGGGGAATTGAGACAATGACAGGACTCTTTCTCTTTTTTACAACTGAGCCATTGTCATTTCTTACAGCTCAGCTGCTATAATGTCGGCTGATTACCTTCCATTGGTTTACTTCGAGTCATGTTCAATGTGATTTTAATAAGTGTTTAATTCAAATAAGATCTATACAATTCATTGAACCCTTTAACAAAGGGGAATTGAGACAATGACAGGACTCTTTCTCCTTTTTACAACTGAACCATTGTCATTTCTTACAGCTCAGCTGCTATAATGTCGGCTGATTATCATGCAATTTATGAACGAAATCGGTTTCTTTAGAATCTTGCAAAGTGTATTTTACTTTCCAGTTTGTATATTAGAAATGGTTGTTTATTGTCGTAAGAGTTTCTGACTTTTTATGAATTTATAGTTGCAGTTTCAATTTTATTTGTACAGCTGGTGACATAACCTGGACTTTGGTCTGTTTCTGGCAAAGCTGTAACATTTGGATGAAGCATGTCAAGGTTGTCTCCTGCTCGACATAAAGCACAAACGTTTTATGGCGTCTAGTGGCAGGACTCCCATTAATGCTGATTTTTAATTCAGTAAATGCATAAATAATTTCCACAGTTTGCAGAATGTAATCATTTGATTGGTGAATAGTTTCTATAAGTGCCTCCTCCTATATTTATTGTTCAAAGTGCTTCCACTGAGATGGTTTTTGTGCATCTGTTCAATGACTCCATATCTTTTTAAATTCCAAGATGTGTGAAAGATGTGCTTTGGGAGACACGCTTACAAGAGAGAAATGTTTGAGCTCAGGCCTCTGTGGGGATTTCACAGCCATGTGAACGACCTCTAGTAACCTCTCATGTGCCCTCTTGCTCTCTTTTTTTCTCCCTCCTTTTTCCTTCTCTCCCTCTCTTACTCACTCACCTACCATCTCTTCTGTCATTCTTTCCAGTTGCTTGTTTTTCTCTCACTTGCTTTCTTGTTTTTGTAAAATCCTTCGGAACGCATTGGAGCATTGGAGTTGTACAACCTTCAAACAGAAGTCAGACTCTTGTTTTTCCTCTCTTTGTTTTGCTGTCAGTCAGAAAGCTGCAACACAGGGGAGTCTGTTATAGGAGAGAAGTTTCCTCTGATGGCATCCAGACTACTGGACAGGATAAAAATTATGTGCTGCTATTGACACAGAGAACAACATGGACAGACAATAACAAATCGTCAAGCTAGGGGTAAGTGGAGCTCTCACACGCAATAACGTGTTCTGCTGCTTCAGCTCCCATATGCACACACCATATCAGGGATGTCCAATCCTGCTCCTAGAGGGCCAACATCCTGCAGAGTTTAGGTCCAGCCAGCTTCAAAACACTTGCCTGGAAGTTTCTAGTAAGTCTAAAGACCTTGATTAGCTCAGGTTCAGGTGTGTTTAATTAGGGTTGAAGCTAAACTCTGCAGGTCAGTGGCCCTCCAGGAAAAGATCTGGACACCCCTGTTCTATATAAAACAATACATATTAGGTGTTTTTATTGTATGCAGTTTACCTTAATGCTCAAATCCACGTTCTGTGTTCATAGATGCTAATCTTTAGTGGCATGCTTATCTTTCAGTTGTTAGAGTGTGTAAACCTGCTGTGTTTTTTAACTGATCTTATTGATATATCAGCATAAAGATGTCCAGATTATGGTTGGGCCAATATACGATGCCATCTTCCATCGCCGATGGCTGACAGACATCACGATGTTGAGCTGGCATCGTGATCCCCCCCATACCCCCCGCAATCCGCCGCATCTCAATTCCGTGTTCGGAAGGGAAATGAAGTGTACTACACTACAGAAGCCCTAAAGGGAATAAATAGCCTACAAGATGGGATGATAAAAAAAATATTTCAATATTTTCTCACAATTATATCGTTGGGTAATTATACTGTATATAAATTGTGGGCATCGGGGAGCCGCTACTAATATGCAGGGCATTGAAACTGCTTTCGAATGTGCGCTTTCATTTTATATTCACTTTCACTTTCGAGATTCGTGGAGCGGCCTTACCTACCACACATTTTACAAGATTAGATATTTGTCAGTGGTGCTCAGTATCTGCAAATCATTCGCCATTGTACTATCAGTCATCTCTCCTTACTCTGTGTATGTGGTAAGTGAACTTTCATGTACTGTAATGTAATGGTTAAACGCTAGCAAGCGGCTAACCATGTCCCTTTAGTGGCTCCATAGAGCGCGTTATTTGTTTTCCGTGCCTTTCTGCAAACGGATTCACGCTTCGGGCATCCCCCCCCCAATCAAGAAGTCACTGTAGACATCGCCCGATGCCAATTTGGTAGACATTGCCCCAGATATTGAAATTCACCAATAATATAAATCTATATTACTTTTACTACTTTTTAAAGAAAGAAAAGAAACATAAAATAAAACAAACTAAACTAAATAGTTAGCATGCTCCAACTGAAGTTATGTATTATGTGAATTTCTTTACATGTTCATCAATATAATTTATTTTAGGAGGAGTTGGAGTGCATTTGGCCTGTCAGTTAAGGACATTGTTATTAAAAGAAGTTCCCCTTAGAAGTCTTGTTTTTTTATTTTTTATTTTAGTAGCATTTTGATTTTGTGAGTCATGGTTATTTTGCTTATAGCTGATAAGGTCATATTGTAGAATTGAATCAGCATGTTTTTCTGCATTTTTAAGGCATGGTCACATTTACCCTTGCGTGGTTTCCCAGGCCAAGTAGGCAGGATCTGTGGTTGTGGACTGCCCACACAGAGGTCACTGACAGACCAAGTTACTTGCTGTTTGGCCAGAGCTGTGATTTTATATGTCAAAGTTAAAAAAACTTTGATGTGAAATTTGTCTACCATTGGAAGTCCATCAGGGAAATTACATTACATTAATAAATTATTTTGTCATGGCAGGGTTAATGTGATTGAACCTTTATCCAAAATATCCTTTCCCAAATCAGATGTCCCTCTCTGTTAGAACAGTTTCCTAAAACTCTCAAAGAAACATCCATGAGTGACCAGTCTTGACCAATAAAATTTTTTTTTTTTTGCACTTTCAATTCCTATTCCTATAAGTAGGTAGTTCATACAGCATGCTTAGTTGACACAAACTTACATTCACTTTGATGAATATTTCTCAATTGTATTTAGTTTTTTTGCTGTGCACAGTTTAGCTTAAGAAAAAATCCCATGATGTGAAAGGGTGACTGTGTAGTTTTTGTGAGCTTTCCATACAGAAGTGTGACTACTTAAGGAACTGTACTGGCAGTCATCAGTGAAGATCAGCATTGCGTGCATTCAGTGAGACCGTGAGAGTGGCAGACCACTGCTGCCCATATTACGTGTGCTGACTTTGTACATGACCGGTGTGTCGTTGCTTTTTGAACACGCCGTGCTGCTTGCCGTTCTACTTTGTAGGTGGTTTTGATTCAATATTAAATTTTATATTCAAAGATACTGTCAGTTTGAGGCAGTTTTGATGACTTAACATTATAAACAGAATCAGGCAGTCTTTCAAGGCTTCAGCTTTTGCTTTTATCATGCTCTGCAGGTGCAGTCTTGGTTCGTTATGACAAGTGGCTGTGTGGAAGATGTCCACCGTTTCTACGACTGATATCACTGATGTTGGTCATGGTAAGACTCTCATTTTTCTTTTACTAGAATGTGAAAGTGTTCACATACAGAGGGTGGATAAAAATCAGAAGTTGCCAGAACATATTTGACCACTTTAGTCACACCTATAAATATTTGAATGTCAATGCCTGTGGCTTTTCTTTCTAAGAAAAATAACACACGCTTTACTTTACAACATATTTCATGAAAGGTTTTGTGAACTTGAGGAACTGACTTCATGCATCCACTAGAATCACCTTGACAACAGTAATTTAAAAGTAATTGCAATATTCAGTCAGAAAAGTGATGTTTTATGGCATAAACAACAAAATATCAAACCTGCTAGACATTGTGTTAATGTTGCTTAAAGGGGCTGTTCTGTCATCATTTTCTCACCCTTATGTTGTTCCAAACCTCAATGACTTTTTAATTCAGTGGAAACTAAAATAAGATATTTTGAGAAATTTCTCAGTGATTTCTTTTTTTTTTTTTTGAGTGATTAAAATACCATTTGTGTAAAGGTATGTTGCTATGTAGAGGTGTGGATAAAAACATATAAACCATTTTTAGGGTGTTTTGATGTTTGTAAATAACCAATTAACCAATTGATACATAAAAATATGGGTCATATGTGTTATATTTATGCATGTTGTTGTTGTTGGTTGTGTGATATGTAATAATCATCCATTAGAACCAGAAATCTAGCAAAATGTCTTAGGTTTTCAGCATATTTCCAACTATTTGGTACCTTGTTTCAATGACTAATACAAAGGGCTCCCTGTATAATAATATATACATGCAAAACACAGCATGTGACATGACCAAAATTCATGTGTCTGCATGTGTATGCAATGCTATATTAAAAAGTATCTACAAAAAAAATCTAGTCATTCTTACTAATTGACTAGTTGATTGTTTTGAACGCCTATTTAATCAACCGACCCAGCCTTAATAGAACTGTGTGTTGTTGGTATGTGTGTACAGGGGACTCTCTGTGCTGTGCCAGTGAAGAGGGCCCTTCAGCAGCGACAGCAGAAGTGAAACAGGAGAATCTCAGTCAGACGGCCTCATACGGCACCTCACACAATGACCTGAACGTCACGCTGCTCATGGAGCCCAGCGACATCAAGATGTACCCCACAGAGGACACACCTGTACCAGGTGAGATTGAACAAATGCAGGATACTTCTGGACTCATAGATAATATACTTCACATTGCTTGTAGTGTAAAAGGATTCAGATAATGTTGAGTTGAACTTTAGCTATTGCATAAGGTGTGACACGGGACTTTTAGACTGTCCGTTTGAGTATGTGAATATGTGTGGGTGATCTGGCTTAACTGGTTAAGTAAACACAAAAGCACTCATTCATGAGTTAGGTTGTGTGGTGTTATTTCATGATTTATTTGTGAATGAGGTCATGAGTGTTTCTGTCTTGTGTATGTTTGTGCAGAGGGTCAGCCAGTCAAGAGAAAGAAAGGCCCTGCTCCCAAGATGCTGGGGAATGAGGTGTGTAGTGTATGTGGAGACAAAGCATCTGGCTTTCATTACAACGTGCTCAGCTGTGAGGGTTGTAAAGGTTTCTTCAGGCGCAGCGTCATCAAAGGAGCTCAATACACCTGCAAGAATTCGGGCCGCTGTGAGATGGACATGTACATGCGCCGCAAGTGTCAGCAGTGCCGTCTGCGCAAGTGCAGGGAGGCCGGCATGCTGGAGCAATGTGAGTGACACTCTTTGAACATCAACACTAGGCTGTTTTTGAAAGACGTTTCTTATGCTCACCAAGGCTGCTTTTATTTGATCAGAAATACCATGAACAGTAACATTGTAAAATACAATAACTGTTTTCTATTTAATACATTTTTAAAATGTAGTTTATTCCAGTGAGGGCAAAGCTGAATTTCCAGAAGCCTCCAGTCTTCAGTGTCACATGATCTCTCAGAAATCATTCTAATATGCTGATTTGGTGCTCAGTAAAAAATCGAATTATTGTCAATGTTGAAAACAGTTAGGCTGCTTAATATGTTTGTAGAAACCATTATACTTGTTTTTTTTTTCGGGATTCTTTCATGAATGGAAAGTTCAAAAGAACAGCATTTATGTGAAATAGAACATTTTGTGACTTTAATGCATCCTTGCCGAATCAAAATATTAATTTTATATAAAAAAAAAACACACATTTGGAACAGCAGTGTGCCTTTCTTTTTCACCTATGTGTGGCTATTTCATTAAACATGAATGTCATAAGCAGTCCATACAGATGCCGTCAATCATTTATCTTATCTGTTATGATATATTCATATGACATTATGATCATGTAGTGCTTGTTTTGCTTATCGTTATCTCTCTGTCTATTATAGGTGTGCTGTCAGAAGAGCAGATCCGACTGAAAAAGATGAAAAAACAGGAAGAGGGGACGGCACGTACCTCTGCAGTGGCAACACCCGGCCCTGCCCCTGAGATGCCCCCTCTGGCTCCTGAACAGCAGGAGATGATTGAAAAACTGGTGGCCATGCAGAAACAGTGCAACAAAAGCTCTTTTCTTGAACGGCCCAAAGTCACTGTAAGTGCATTTAAGTGAGCTTTAAAAGTTTCATTTCAAGCGGACAAAAATAGTCATTTGTTGTTTTAAAATGGAATAGTCTTGACTGAAATCGTACTAGTCTGGTTTTTGTGAAGGCGGACTAACAGGCCAGTTAATACGATTGTAGCTCAGCTTTGTAAAGCATTTAATACATGTTTATTCAACTACGGTTGCCCTTTGCGTTTGCTCAGAAAGACATGTATTTAATCCTTCAAATATCCAATTATGCATTGTGCCATATAGATCGAATCTTTTCATCTGTTGTTTTTCAGCCATGGCCACAGAGTCAGGACCCACTTAACCGAGAGGTTCGACAGCAGCGATTTGCTCATTTCACTGAGCTGGCCATCATGTCTGTGCAGGAGATTGTAGACTTTGCTAAACAGCTGCCTGGCTTCCTGGAGCTCACCCGAGAGGACCAGATCGCCCTGCTGAAGACCTCGACTATAGAGGTTAGACTTGACTGACCTTTAACACACATTGTTTTCGGTCATGTTCTGTTGCTGTTTTTTGTGCGCGCGGATGGAGCACTGTCCTTTGGCAGACTTGTTTCTGCTGTTATTTTGAAACACTTAATTAAGGAGTGCTTAAGAAAAACTGCCACCTGGTGACAGATGTTGTGAAAAACCAAGCACAGCCTGTACCGCTTGTTTAACGTACCTGCTAAACTTTCTTTTCTCCCATAGATCATGCTGCTAGAGACTTCCAGGCGTTATAATCCAGCGATAGAGAGCATCACCTTCCTCAAAGACTTCAGTTACAATAAAGAAGATTTTGCCAAAGCAGGTACTGTATGAAATTTTTAAATGGATGCTTGTTTTAAACTTGCCTAATGTTTACAATAATGAAGAATATTATTTGTTACAGCTAGGGCTTACAGGTATGTCAAATTTGCATCATCATTCTTATTTTAAGAAAATAACTACTTTGTAAAATGTATTCTTATCATTAATAAAAAAAATTGAAATATCTTTATTTTGGTAATATAGTCCACCCCATAGTTCAAGCCTTATGAATATTTTGTGTGGGTTTTATTTGAGACCTGTTTTTGTTGTTCATGTCCTAAAATGATCTCTGTCCTCTCTGGCTCGTCCGCAGGGCTGCAGTTTGAGTTCATCAACCCCATCTTTGAGTTTTCAAAAGGCATGAATGACCTCCACCTGGATGAGGCAGAGTACGCTTTGCTCATCGCTATCAACATTTTCTCAGCAGGTCAGTTTGACACAAGCACCAATTTTATATTGTCTGGCTTCTGGTGAGTCTTATCAGGCATTTATTTGGCCCTATTCCTGTTTAGAAATATCAGTATGTCCCATTTTCAGGGGTGAAGAAATAAAAAAGCAGCAAAATAATTGAGTATAATGAGTTTTATAACAACACAAAACCTCCTGCTATAGAAGAGTATTTGTATTCAGCTTGCTATTATGGATTTCTAATAATTAAGCCTTGTTTGAGTGTCATAAAGGGTTTAATATGTTATGTTATGTTTTGAAAGGGGAAGCCATTTTTAATATCCCATTAGATTTAGTAGTCATTTTAAATCTCTAATTTGAGATTGGCATCTGGTGTGCTGCTGCTTTATTTTGAGAGATTTTTAATGATCCATCCTTCAGTAATTCCCAAGGCACTTTCTCACAAAACAAATTAAATGCAGCATCATTCTTATTGATTTGTGTCAATCACTCTTGCTATTCTTGTCTTGTGTGTGTGTGTGTGTGTGTGTGTGTGTGTGTGGTGGGGGTCAGACCGACCGAACGTGCAGGATCACGAGTTAGTGGAAAGACTACAGCAGCCATATGTGGACGCTCTCCACTCTTACATCAGAATAAAACGACCCAATGTGAGTATGATTTACCTTAGAGGGCAAAAATAACACTTAAAGAAGAAAAATAAGTGCTAAAAGAATATTAGTGTTTTGTTATAGTGTTTGTTCATTTGTAAATCATACAATACCATTCAAAAGTTTGTGGTCAGTAAGATTTTAAATGTTTTGAAATAGGTCTCTTATGGTCACCAAGACTACGTTTATTTGATTAAAAATACAGTAAAACAATAATATTGTGAAAAACTTTTTTGTGTTTTAATATATTTAAAAAAAAAATTATTCCTGTGATGGCAAACTTAATTTTCAGTGTCACATGATCCTTGAAAAATCATTCTAATATGCTGATTTGGTGCTCAAGAAACATTTCTTATCATCATCATCATCATCAATGTTGAAAACCAATTTTTCAAATTTTTTTTTTAATAAATACAATTTATTTTACATTCAAAAAGAAATCTTTTGTAACAGTATAAATATTTATATAACATAATACATGTTATAAAAAAAACTTACCCCAAATGTTTGAATGGTAGTCTATGTAAGATTATAGTAAATATATTAGTATTTTGTCTTACAATAAAGGCAGTATGTATTTAGCCTGTTGTGTCATTTTGCATCCAGTTGGTGGCACTGATGATTCTACCTTTGCACCAATAACATATAATAACGATTGACTATAACCAGTTTTATTGTAGTAGTATTTATATACTATTATAACATTTATAAATATTTTAAATTAGCTTTTATTTTTATATTTTCTGTTTAATTTTAGTTTTACTGATTTTGTCATGTGCTTGTCACTTCTATTTCTTTTTAATCTCAGTTTTTCATCTATTTATATTTCATTTTATTTCAGTTAACAAAACATGATTTTAGTAGTTTTCGTTAACAATAAAAACACCGTATAACTGATGAGATTTTGCTATTTCTTTTTTATTCCCAATCATCTACTGCTCATTAATCCCCACCAAAGGATCATCTGATGTTTCCCCGGATGCTGATGAAGCTGGTCAGCCTACGCACACTGAGCAGCGTCCACTCAGAGCAAGTCTTTGCTCTGCGCCTCCAAGACAAGAAACTCCCACCTCTGCTTTCTGAAATTTGGGATGTCCACGAGTGAGCCAGCGCTCCACCTCCAGGACAGAATGAGCCAGTGTCAGGAAAACATGGGTGGGCAGGGGTCCTCTACAGACAGAACACAGGGTTCATGATGTCCTTAAGGGCTGAAATGTCTCCCATTGTCACAAGAAGCCTGGTTTTTTTATTCTCTTCCATGACTTCTATATTTTAGACCCAGTGGTCAGTGAGCTGCTTCATTTGAATGTGCTATTGATAGACTGTATGGCCAGAAGTAGCTCAGGGACTGTTCAGAACAGGTGATGGTTATTTGACCATGATCATTTGGGCTTGGGCATCTGGATGGGTTTGGATTCAGAGACTGACTTGCTGGAGTGAGCAGCCACAAACGGAGTGGTCATGATTTTTTTAGTTGTTGTTTTTGTTTATACCTAATGTTTCCAGTACCAAAAGCTTTGAGCAGGTTTTGGCAATGGTTTCTACTTTCTAATTAACAGAAGAGGTTGTCATGAAGGTTCTTCATTACAGAAATGTAGTTTATTTACAGTGTTTTTGTGATTCCACTCTGACTGATTGATTTGAATTTTTTTTTTTTACATGGATAGATCATGCACAGCAATGAGTAACAAACACAGTCTTCTGTTAGTGCAAACTCATTCGCTCAGTTTTATAACATGATGTTTGACATGCATTTAGTCTCCAATTAATGTTAAACCGCAATCTTCTGTTAACATCCAAAGGTTTTTATGGACAAAATCAATCAGTGCTTTACCAGTACAAGCCATTCAGAGCCTGTGTTACACTGATCCAGCATATCACAAGGTACACAAGGAATTCTGTTTTCTGCTGGTTGGAATATTCAGAAGAACTGACAAACCGAATGGCCTGATTTTGAGGTCGAACGTATTGCAGATGTATTCTGCACACCAACCCAATGTTTTGGAGTGGTTAAAAGGGCTTACCAGTGTAGCATATGGTTGGCAGGGATCGGTAAGACTCACTGGAGCCATTAAACCGAATCAGTGTGCTGCTCAACTCACAGCGACTACTGAGATACATAGACAGATAGATAACCTTCAAGTGTGAAGCCTTCTGAAAACTTAATGTAGACCATGATTATTCTTTTTCCATTACATTATCATGTTTAGTTACTGCAATCTTCAACCTAATATGCTGTAGTTTCTCTTTGTTTGACTCGTCAGTTCTACTTGGACGGCTGATGTTGTTTGGCAGTTCATTCTTGAAAACTTAATATACATGCACAACCTAGTTCTCAGTTTGATGCCTATCTCGATCAATGTGTCATTTTTGTCCCTGAATGCAACACAAATCACAAATGAGCAGTATAGTACTATATATCTTCCAAAATCAGTGGTTGAAATTGTCAAAGAAAAGTCATAATTTTTCTAGTATCATTGTTCTATTTAGTTCTATATACACCCATTCTTCAATGAGGATAGTTTTGTCAACTTTTATTTACACATGCTAAATCATTTCATTTAAATTGTAATTTTCCTTTTTGTGTGATTTTGAAATGATCTAGCAGGCTGTTTTAACAGTTTTGTTGTACCTCACTTGTGCATTATGATGATATTCAGATAGTCTGAAAGCACAACTTAGAATAAAACCTGTCCCATCTACATCAAGAGTGATCGGCGATGTATGCGAAACAACCTTATTTTGGTATTAAACTGAACTGTATCACAGCAGTAGCTCTGAAAAAAGGGACTAGGCAAACGAGAGCTGCTTATGCTCCGTAGCAATGCAAATACCCAGTGTGACCTTGTACAATTCAGGTTTTACTGATCTTAAAAACCACTTTTATGAAAAACATGGGTTGTGGTGAATCAATTACAGAAACTAACATTGCAAAAATAACCATAATTTCCATGGTTGACTAATACAGTTGGTTTATATTTTGTGTGGGTTTTATTTGAGACCTGTTTTTGTTGTTCATGTCCTAAAATGATCTCTGTCCTCTCTGGCTCGTCCGCAGGGCTGCAGTTTGAGTTCATCAACCCCATCTTTGAGTTTTCAAAAGGCATGAATGACCTCCACCTGGATGAGGCAGAGTACGCTTTGCTCATCGCTATCAACATTTTCTCAGCAGGTCAGTTTGACACAAGCACCAATTTTATATTGTCTGGCTTCTGGTGAGTCTTATCAGGCATTTATTTGGCCCTATTCCTGTTTAGAAATATCAGTATGTCCCATTTTCCATTTTCAGGGGAGAAGAAATGAAAAAGCAGCAAAATAATTGAGTATAATGAGTTTTATAACAACACAAAACCTCCTGCTATAGAAGAGTATTTGTATTCAGCTTGCTATTATGGATTTCTAATAATTAAGCCTTGTTTGAGTGTCATAAAGGGTTTAATATGTTATGTTTTGAAAGGGGAAGCCATTTTTAATATCCCATTAGATTTAGTAGTCATTTTAAATCTCTAATTTGAGATTGGCATCTGGTGTGCTGCTGCTTTATTTTGAGAGATTTTTAATGATCCATCCTTCAGTAATTCCCAAGGCACTTTCTCACAAAACAAATTAAATGCAGCATCATTCTTATTGATTTGTGTCAATCACTCTTGCTATTCTTGTCTTGTGTGTGTGTGTGTGTGTGTGTGTGTGTGTGGTGGGGGTCAGACCGACCGAACGTGCAGGATCACGAGTTAGTGGAAAGACTACAGCAGCCATATGTGGACGCTCTCCACTCTTACATCAGAATAAAACGACCCAATGTGAGTATGATTTACCTTAGAGGGCAAAAATAACACTTAAAGAAGAAAAATAAGTGCTAAAAGAATATTAGTGTTTTGTTATAGTGTTTGTTCATTTGTAAATCATACAATACCATTCAAAAGTTTGTGGTCAGTAAGATTTTAAATGTTTTGAAATAGGTCTCTTATGGTCACCAAGACTACGTTTATTTGATTAAAAATACAGTAAAACAATAATATTGTGAAAAACTTTTTTGTGTTTTAATATATTTAAAAAAAAAATTATTCCTGTGATGGCAAACTTAATTTTCAGTGTCACATGATCCTTGAAAAATCATTCTAATATGCTGATTTGGTGCTCAAGAAACATTTCTTATCATCATCATCATCATCAATGTTGAAAACCAATTTTTCAAATTTTTTTTTTAATAAATACAATTTATTTTATATTCAAAAAGAAATCTTTTGTAACAGTATAAATATTTATATAACATAATACATGTTATAAAAAAAACTTACCCCAAATGTTTGAATGGTAGTCTATGTAAGATTATAGTAAATATATTAGTATTTTGTCTTACAATAAAGGCAGTATGTATTTAGCCTGTTGTGTCATTTTGCATCCAGTTGGTGGCACTGATGATTCTACCTTTGCACCAATAACATATAATAACGATTGACTATAACCAGTTTTATTGTAGTAGTATTTATATACTATTATAACATTTATAAATATTTTAAATTAGCTTTTATTTTTATATTTTCTGTTTAATTTTAGTTTTACTGATTTTGTCATGTGCTTGTCACTTCTATTTCTTTTTAATCTCAGTTTTTCATCTATTTATATTTCATTTTATTTCAGTTAACAAAACATGATTTTAGTAGTTTTCGTTAACAATAAAAACACTGTATACCTGATGAGATTTTGCTATTTCTTTTATATTCCCAATCATCTACTGCTCATTAATCCCCACCAAAGGATCATCTGATGTTTCCCCGGATGCTGATGAAGCTGGTCAGCCTACGCACACTGAGCAGCGTCCACTCAGAGCAAGTCTTTGCTCTGCGCCTCCAAGACAAGAAACTCCCACCTCTGCTTTCTGAAATTTGGGATGTCCACGAGTGAGCCAGCGCTCCACCTCCAGGACAGAATGAGCCAGTGTCAGGAAAACATGGGTGGGCAGGGGTCCTCTACAGACAGAACACAGGGTTCATGATGTCCTTAAGGGCTGAAATGTCTCCCATTGTCACAAGAAGCCTGGTTTTTTTATTCTCTTCCATGACTTCTATATTTTAGACCCAGTGGTCAGTGAGCTGCTTCATTTGAATGTGCTATTGATAGACTGTATGGCCAGAAGTAGCTCAGGGACTGTTCAGAACAGGTGATGGTTATTTGACCATGATCATTTGGGCTTGGGCATCTGGATGGGTTTGGATTCAGAGACTGACTTGCTGGAGTGAGCAGCCACAAACGGAGTGGTCATGATTTTTTTAGTTGTTGTTTTTGTTTATACCTAATGTTTCCAGTACCAAAAGCTTTGAGCAGGTTTTGGCAATGGTTTCTACTTTCTAATTAACAGAAGAGGTTGTCATGAAGGTTCTTCATTACAGAAATGTAGTTTATTTACAGTGTTTTTGTGATTCCACTCTGACTGATTGATTTGAATTTTTTTTTTTACATGGATAGATCATGCACAGCAATGAGTAACAAACACAGTCTTCTGTTAGTGCAAACTCATTCGCTCAGTTTTATAACATGATGTTTGACATGCATTTAGTCTCCAATTAATGTTAAACCGCAATCTTCTGTTAACATCCAAAGGTTTTTATGGACAAAATCAATCAGTGCTTTACCAGTACAAGCCATTCAGAGCCTGTGTTACACTGATCCAGCATATCACAAGGTACACAAGGAATTCTGTTTTCTGCTGGTTGGAATATTCAGAAGAACTGACAAACCGAATGGCCTGATTTTGAGGTCGAACGTATTGCAGATGTATTCTGCACACCAACCCAATGTTTTGGAGTGGTTAAAAGGGCTTACCAGTGTAGCATATGGTTGGCAGGGATCGGTAAGACTCACTGGAGCCATTAAACCGAATCAGTGTGCTGCTCAACTCACAGCGACTACTGAGATACATAGACAGATAGATAACCTTCAAGTGTGAAGCCTTCTGAAAACTTAATGTAGACCATGATTATTCTTTTTCCATTACATTATCATGTTTAGTTACTGCAATCTTCAACCTAATATGCTGTAGTTTCTCTTTGTTTGACTCGTCAGTTCTACTTGGACGGCTGATGTTGTTTGGCAGTTCATTCTTGAAAACTTAATATACATGCACAACCTAGTTCTCAGTTTGATGCCTATCTCGATCAATGTGTCATTTTTGTCCCTGAATGCAACACAAATCACAAATGAGCAGTATAGTACTATATATCTTCCAAAATCAGTGGTTGAAATTGTCAAAGAAAAGTCATAATTTTTCTAGTATCATTGTTCTATTTAGTTCTATATACACCCATTCTTCAATGAGGATAGTTTTGTCAACTTTTATTTACACATGCTAAATCATTTCATTTAAATTGTAATTTTCCTTTTTGTGTGATTTTGAAATGATCTAGCAGGCTGTTTTAACAGTTTTGTTGTACCTCACTTGTGCATTATGATGATATTCAGATAGTCTGAAAGCACAACTTAGAATAAAACCTGTCCCATCTACATCAAGAGTGATCGGCGATGTATGCGAAACAACCTTATTTTGGTATTAAACTGAACTGTATCACAGCAGTAGCTCTGAAAAAAGGGACTAGGCAAACGAGAGCTGCTTATGCTCCGTAGCAATGCAAATACCCAGTGTGACCTTGTACAATTCAGGTTTTACTGATCTTAAAAACCACTTTTATGAAAAACATGGGTTGTGGTGAATCAATTACAGAAACTAACATTGCAAAAATAACCATAATTTCCATGGTTGACTAATACAGTTGGTTTGCTGTGGCATTCTTTGCCCTGCCTGCGCAAATTATTGAGACTTTGCTTCCTGAATCTGATCAGTTTTTATACCACCTTTCTATCAGCTTGTGAAATTGCTAAAGCACCTTAGTTTTTCTCAAGCTCTTTTTGATGTCTGATTAGACGTGTCCAGGCTCATTTTATTCGAAGTCATTTCCGATCTTTCACAAGGGCTTTTCCTTCATCCGTTCATATTTCCCCAGTTGGCTGAGCAGCCAAACTCAGACAGTTCACATGAAACTTGGTATAAAACCCACTGAAAGACATGCATCGTTGAACCTCAATGACCTTCCTGATGATTTGTCATTGCTTATCATCTGTTTGTGCACATATGAAGTGTGAGGAGGGCATAGACAAATTCTAGTAATCACCGTAATGAGTGTTTACTCTCGCTGCACTAAGCTTTGTTTTCTCCAAACTGAAATGATCAAATGATTTTCTAACAGAATATTATTACATGAGGCAGAGTGTAATGCAAAGTTGATTGTGGTTCTAATTTATTTGTACCCTCTCAGCTCAGTGGACCTCATTGCTCTGATTAACATTAGTCTTCAATAGAGAGTCGTGGAAGGTTGACAACATAGAAATGCAACCTTATGTTTTAACGCCTTAAGTCCTTGAATGTATACTGCTTTATATGTATAAATTAATAGTAGACTAAATGTATTGTTCTGTGAGAGTATATATTTATCTGATAAAAAAAAATGCTGAAAAACTTAGATGACTTAAAGTCTATTCTTTATATTACCTAAAACAGGGAACCTCCGTATTGTTTGTCTTTTTATCATTCTGCTGTTTTTTTTTAATAGATCAGGGTTGACCCTGTAAATAAATACTGAATCTGAGCTTACAACATTGGTGTCAGTGATCTGTCTATTAGCATGTGTGTTATGTAAGCATCTCCCAGCATCCTAATTTAAGGAAACATGAGCTTCCGACAGAGGCATACTGTGTTTGTTTACTCAATCAAGCCCTCTGAGCCATATGCGAATAACAGTTTGCGCCTGTGCAAACTTACCATTTGAGCCACACTCTAGCACATAACGAATGTTTTCACCTTTATCCTCGTTCCGACATGAAATAGATCAGGGTTGACCCTGTAAATAAATACTGAATCTGAGCTTACAACATTGGTGTCAGTGATCTGTCTATTAGCATGTGTGTTATGTAAGCATCTCCCAGCATCCTAATTTAAGGAAACATGAGCTTCTGACAGAGGCATACTGTGTTTGTTTACTCAATCAAGCCCTCTGAGCCATATGCGAATAACAGTTTGCGCCTGTGCAATCTTACCATTTGAGCCACACTCTAGCACATAACGAATGTTTTCACCTTTATCCTCGTTCCGACATGCCATTGTTAAATAAACGCCAGAAAATCCTTAGTTCACGTGTCGGACTGTAAGCCTAAACGTGAAGGCGTGTCCCCTCTAGATGACTGAATGGTTCAGTCCAGCCTCCGGCTGTATGCGGAACTCACGCTCGGGTACAGTAGTGATGGGAAGTCCGATTCTTTTCCCCGAATCGGTTCTTTTGATTCATTCGTTTTCTTCTCGTTCGTTATTTATTATATTTTTATACCAAACGCAATCTGTCAGTTGCGTATGTGTGTGTGTGTGTGTGTGTTATTATTATTAATAAGCGTTCATATTGTAATCATTTAATTTGTCGCAGCCGTGATTCAGCGTAAAGTCACAAAGAACCTAGCGATATATATATATATATATATATATTTAATTTATTTATAACGGCTATTGAAGTTATTTCGCCCTATCAATTAAAGCATCTGTTCGCTCCGAATGCTCTTCCTAGCTAGCAATTCAAGCAGCGATTCCCTTTTCATTACTAATCACACACGTCCGAAAGAGGCAGCTCTCTGTTCAGTGAGTCGGTGATTGAGTCTAGAACTGCGCGAACCGATTCAGACCAATCCGTGTGTAAAGCGATGAGAACCGGTTCAGCTGATTCTTTGAAAAGAACCGGATCAAACAAACGATTCCATGACGAATCGGACGTCGCTACAAATCGTACAGTTTGGAAGCTGAGAGAGAGAGAGAGAGAGAGAGAGAGAGAGAGAGAGAGAGAGAGGACGCGCGGAGCTTGGGACGAGCAGCGCTTGTCTAGAGAGAGAGAGAGGACGAGCAGCGCTTGTCTACAGCCACAAACATCGCTGCATCACTGACTGACCCGCCGCCACAGAACACGGATGTGCGCTCGTCGCGTCGTGCCGCTGTCACAGCATGTGCTGGCCATCTTCTGGAACGACGAACGCGTTGTGAGACGCTCTTTCGCCGCAGCAGGGCCACAGAAACACGGCTAAAGCGAGTAGCAGTGGCGTTAGCTCCTGGAGGTCAGTATCTCTTTTACTCCCGTTCTCACGTCTAACAGTTTGCCTTATAACTGATATATGGTGCAGATATGATGGTTTGCTCTGAAGCAGCGGTGCGGTGAACGGATGGATGAAGGTGTGTGTTTACGTTATAACGGTGTGGAAATGTACGCAGCTGGTTGTATAAGCAGCTTTGACAGCTAGCTCATTGCTGCTATTTGATCCCGTTAGCTGCTGGTCATTATTTTTCAGTGTATAAATGTGTGTTACGCTGGATCTCAAAGACTTTTAAATGTCAGGGAGCTCTCATCATGATGTCCACATCAGTGCATTTGATGAGGCTGAATGTTATTAACAGCAGTTTAACAGCACACCAGTTTCCACAAATGAACAGATGCACCCCTTTATTAGATTTTTGTTAAGTCCTTTACAGACGCCCATCTGTTTGTTCTCCAGAGGTCATAAGGACACAGAGGGGGTTAGGGTGTAGTGCTGTAGTCATGTTGTCAAGATGATGATGATGTGACACATGATAAGCTTGGCTATATCATGTAGTGTCACCTCTCTCGATTAGTTTAAACATGAGTAGTAAACCTTTTGGGGGGGCGCTTGAAATAGCCGTGACATCAGGCCGTGTGTAAGATGACTTGGGTGGTGTTGTTTCTCTCTTGGGTGAAATGAGAGAGCTCTTTGCCAAATATTCCTGCGGCTGTCTGTCATGTTAATCAAAGAACAAAAGACAAAGAAAATCACTTTCTGCTCTTGACTGAATGCGTTTTATAACTTTAGTGGTAAGCATTAATCTGTATTTAATTTTTACAATGAAGACTACAGAAATTAAAGTAAGCAAATGTAAAATAACACTGGATGTGTTATTTTACATTGGATTACTTTCATTTCTGTAGTATTTCTTAACTGAATAAAAACTTACTTGACCTGAAAAACGTAGTTTCATAGCTCTCTTTATTCTATTGCATTTATTTGTGCTGATTTTTTAAATCTGAATTTTTTTTTATTTGTTCTTATTTTATTACTGACTTTTTGCTTGAAAGTTTACTTATGAAAATAAAACTTTGCGTTGAAGAAAAGTTGATTTTTGTTTGTATACGCTGTCAATTATAGTTCTTAGAAAGAAAATCGGAATCGGCAAAAATCGGTATCGGCAGATCACACTAACAAAGAAATCGGAATCGGCCCAGAAAATTGCAATCGGTGCATCTCTATCCGATACCAGCGCAGTTTTATTTTTATTTTTAAATGAGTGTAGAATTTCTATACCTCAATGTGTAGGTCGATCATCATCTTCTAAGTATAGACAGCTTCATTATAAAGAAAAAAGAACAAACAAAAAATATAATCAAAATCTATGACAAAAATACTATTAAAACTAGGTTAATTGATAATTCAGTAGCAAAAGTTACTCTAGAAAAATCATGAGTGCACAATCATTTTATAAAATCATTTTAAAACATTATAAAACATTATTTAGTGGGTAACCAAGATAAAAGTGAATAAGTGTAGAGCTAAATCTGGTAGTCCTACACATTGATCTTTGTATTGTTGTAAAATCATTCATGAAAAACAAGTTATATATTTATATATAAATATATACTATAGTAGTCAACATTTGAAGTGGATCAAAACCTTTTATCAAAGTTGTCCTAAAACCAAAACAATACCTGTTCTTGTCTTAGGACAACTTTGATTAACTTTTTTGATCCACTTCAAATGCTGACTACTGTATAAATTAAAAGACATTTCTTTTAAATGTATAGCAGAGTAATGAGGCAGCAACATATGATAGATAAACGAACAAGAAAGGCTATTAATAATCTTTCATTGCGCAAAAGTATTATGATACTAAAGGCTACAAATACAGAGCGGCTCAAAGTGCTTATGCGCATCCCGTGCGCAGAATGAGGCGCTTGAAGCAACACGGAGCATAGACAAGTTCAAAGCACAAAGTGAAGAGATATTGATGCGTAGTGTATTAAACGTGTGTTAGTTTATTGAGCCTTTTCTTTTAACAGTTTTAAATTTCAGTTACTGTGCTCGTGACGAACAATTCATAGTGCTCTCTACTCCAGTCTTGTGATCCAACCAGATATCCGGTAGAAATTTACACGATTTAGAAACAGCACAAAACTCCAGCAAGATAAATTCCTTTTATGCAAAACCATTTATCTTTATTTACAGATCAAGTATAACATTAGGAACATTTAATCATCTTGGAGAGCGTTTCATCGTCTTGACTGTCATAACCGAACGTGACACAGTTTGAATGCTGAATGGAGGATGACAGACAGCCGCTGCGGAGAGAAGAGTTTACGTGAACTTGACTTAAATATTCATCTGTACCTCACATTAAACTGGAAAAGCTTCAGAACACTTGAAATATAGTGCACAAAAACTTTATGGTGCTTTATAATATTTTTGTGGCTTTCGTGGGGCTTAATAATAACACACGCAGTTTTTTTTAAATGAGTGTAGAATTTCTATACCTCAATGTGTAGGTCGATCATCATCTTCTAAGTATAGACAGCTTCATTATAAAGAAAAAAGAACAAACAAAAAATATAATCAAAATCTATGACAAAAATACTATTAAAACTAGGTTAATTGATAATTCAGTAGCAAAAGTTACTCTAGAAAAATCATGAGTGCACAATAATTTTATAAAATCCTAAATTTTTTGTGAAAAAAAAAACATTATTTAGTGGGTAACAAATAAAAGTGAATACGTTTGAATAAGTAACTTTAGTCGCTGTGGACTTTTCCTTCGTCAGAAGAACCAGAAGTAAAAACTTCCAGCTCACCCCTCACGAACTCATCAAAAGAGGAAAAGCTTCAGAACACTTGAAATATAGTGCACGAAAGCTTTATAATGTTTTTGTGACTTTCGTGGGGCTTAATAATAACAACACAGAATAGTATACGCACTATATCGGATTTGGATCGGTCTCGTCTGACCGATACCCCGATCCAGCAGAAAAGGGCAGTATCGGAGCGATACCGATACTGAATATCGGATCGGCGCACCCCTAATTTTAAAACTGGTGAATGAAATTGCAAATGGAAAAAAAACTGGCCTTACTGAAAGACTGAGATATTATTATATTTGACTTTTTGTAGACCCACCTTCCTTTTGTAAGTCACTCTCTTGTGATGGAGTTTTAGGTGTCATCGTTTCATAAGAGCAGCACCGGAAGTAAGTGGATAATGGTTCTAACTAGAATAGCTATATTTACATTTGTTAGTTGGGACAATGCTAAATTAAACCTGCCAGCTCATCCTTCAGCTCACTATGTGCTCGCAGTGGTGTTGTGTGAATGGCGCTGTGACTGTGCGTGCGTAAGCATGGAGTGGGCAAACTGAAGTGTCTGTTGCTTTGATCTGATTTGGCTACTGTGGAACCCTTGGTCCTGAATTGATTGAAATGGCCTCTCCTCTCCACACTTAATCCTGATTGATGTTTGTGTCCTGTCTTAAACATTTCAGCTGTCACTGTGTTAGGCTTGACAGTGTAGTTTAAATGTACATGATGCACATTACAGATGAGTTACAGTGAAGCTCATTTTAGAGATTACAATGCAATTGCACAGCCATTTCTCCACCTTGGGTGTGGTTCTGCTCTAGATCCTCAGAGAGAAAAGATAGAGATCATTATCAACAAGTTTTCGAATGTGACTGTACATTGTAGTGAGATTTCACTATTCCCATTAGGGGTGGGCGATATGAGTTAAAAATCATATCACGATATTTTACACTGTCCAGACGATATTGATATTATATTGCGATATGAGAAAAAAAAATTACAGGAAAAATATTTTAACCTTATATAACTAGAAAAAGTAAACTTTTTTTTTTTTCTCCAAACGTGCAACATGAGGTAGGCCTGTATGAATTAAATATTGTGTTTGAGTAGGCCAGTGGTTCCCAAACTTTTTCTGCCGGGCCCCCCTTTTATAGGGAAGAATATTTTCAAGGCTCCCTCACCCCCTCTTTTTTTAAAAATCTTTTATAAATTATCTATTTGAATGTTTTATCATATAGACTACTGTATTCCTGTGATCAAAGCTGAATTTTTGGCATCATTACTCCAGTCTTCAGTGTCACATGATTCTTCAGAAATCATTCTAATATACTGATTTGCTGCTCAAGAAACATTTTTAATTATTATCAATGTTGTAAACCGTTGTGCTGCTTCATATTTTTTTTTTCACGATTCTCTTATGAATATTTGAAATTGTTCTTTGTGTCAGAGCGCTGGAGTTCGTCAGAGATAGAACGGGCATCAGTTTACTGTCATGGATTTGTCGTGTCGCGTCGCGCCGCATCCACAGCAGAGAACATCACTGGGTTCTATTTGCTTTTGTCAAATCGCGCCGCTGCTTCTGGTGTAGGGCTGGACGATATGGCCAAAATTTATATGACGATATATTTCTTAATTTCGGTCGATACGATATAATTCCGGTATCGATATGAACACTATTAAAAAAGCCTCATAAAAACGGCCACAACAGATGTCTGTACCTACAAACTTATGAAAAATTAATTTGCCAACTCTATGAAACCTACTCCTATAAAACTATATAATATTTTAGGAATACATATTGATATTGAATTATTGTCCAGCTTGTGTAGACGCGTTGTTTTGGTATTTGTGAATCTTAAGTTTATTCATAATCTGCTTTACGTTTACCTGGCACTGGAAGTCCTTTCACAAACTTGTAACTTGCATGCTTAGAGCAGAACAATGCATCATTCGTTTATATTTCTACATGTCTCCCTGCAATACAACTCTGACTCTTCAATCGCGCCATCTAGTGGTCTGTTATTGATACAACCACAACTTCTTCAACTGATAACGGAGCGCTCAAGCGGGTACTGCGAGTCATGTTGAGGTAATTAAAATGTCAAATTAATATTTTGCGCTCAATTATTTACTTCTCAGGCAAGTGGCCGCATGATAAGCGGGAAAATTACGTAGTGTAGTCTTTATTACCCTGCAGAGGTTTATTTAGCAAAATAATCTGCTGACTGTACACTATCCCTCAGTCTTGCCGCGTCCCTGAGTTTGGGAACCACTGGAGTAGGCGATTTGTGCTCTATTTATTTGGTCTGTTAGGACACTAACAGTTTATTTGGCGTTGCACACAGAGGACAAAAACGTTCAGCCTCGACTCTTTATCGTCATTTGTGTTCAAATTTGCGAAGCGTACCAAATTGAACAAAACTATAAATTTGAATTCATGAATATATAACGGTATCCATGGTATAGCAAAATCCATATCATGGAACAGCATAATACATTCACGTTAGTGAAATAGTCACATTCATACTGGTATAGCGCCCACCCCTAATTCCCATAAATATTTAGTAGCAGCTGCCTGTGAGAAATCAAGCTCTGAGACTCTTTGAGCATGGTTTTAGCTATAGATTTAAGAGAAAACCAATGGGATTGCTGTATAATTTGTTTCTCTATTATTGATTGGCCGGTCTGATAGCACTGCCAGAAATGGCTTATTTTATCTCAGCACAGCAGTAGCTTGAGGGGTGTGCTGTGAGCATGTGTGCTGCCAATGGGTGGGATGGCTTTTTGCAATCAGCCTCTCTCCTACCACATGAACAAGTCTGAGTGATGCATTGCCACTGGTTTCACAGTTTACACTGTATTTCAACGCAACTGGACCTGAAATCTCATTGCAAATTGTGCAAACTCATTACTAGGCATGACCATGCTTCTGTTTAATGGAGCTCCTTGTCAGAATAAACATATTAGAAAATTAGGGGTACAAAACTGTTCATTTAGGCTTAACCACTGGCCTCTGCTTTTTTTTCTTTCCCCCCCCCCAAAAAATGTAAGATTTTTTAAAACGGTACAAGCGTGGTTTCTCGAATTTTAGTCAAAGACCTTTTTCACACATACTGTGTCTGTGGATGAGAACAACTGAAAGTGATTTCCACAGTATTTCCTATAGTAACAGCAATACATTATAAAATGGTTTCATGATTCTGACCATTACGGTGTTATTTTGGTAGTATTTATGTTCTATAGTGTTTATTCATATAAAATTTTTTGGTGTCATTTTTTTATTATATTTTAGTAATTTTGATGGGCTTTTGTCATTTTATTATTTTTTTAATATTGTTGTTTAGGTTTAGCTTTATTTTTATTTTATTTTATTTTAATTCTTTTATTTCAGTTTATTTACTTAAGTATTTTTTTTCAGATATGTATACCCATCACAGCAGGTGTAAATGGAATCAAGCCTGACAGACATATTTATTTTGAACAGTGGGTAAATAGGTCACTCTTTTATGGTATGTTGCTTCATATTTGCTTATATTGCAAAATACTGTGTTAATAAATAGGTTTATTTTGCATTTTCAGTGTGTTTTGTGGGTGAAAAATAGTGTTAAAACTGTACTCTCAGTGATGATGCTCACAGGGCTAGTGTGAATATGTGCACCAACATAAATGCATGCTGCTTATGCGTCACAGATGGATGTGTGAAACTCTCCCTTATATATTGTTCGCACTTTTATTTTTTTTATGTGTGTTTCGATTTTGGACCGTGTTAGTCTTTGTGTACCTTTTTGTTACTTTGTAGTCAGTAAGATGACTGTTGACCATCAGATCAGTGCTAATCTGTTTGAAGTGGCTCCTTTACTGGACATTTAAGATCCATTTAAAATTAAGTCAAGTTAAGAGACCACTGTTAAACCCTTCGAAAAAAGCCTGCTGCAAACCAGCTGTGAAAACCGAGGATGCAAATCTGGAGAATTTCAAAAAGCTTCAGGGTGATATTAACTCTACTGAATCCTGTGATATAACCTGCAGTCCATATGAGGACTGTTGAAATGTGGAAGCATTTGATGCGAAGTTTCTTAGAAAAGAGCATCAAAGACCAAAGTAAAATGTAATTTTTAGATTTCCTCTACAGATCACAACAAACCATATAACCGGCTTCACCTGAGACAACTTTCGCTCTTCATGCTTGGTTACAGCATACCTTTCATTATGCTGGTGTATGTGTGTTTAAATGGAAACGTATTTGTCTTCTAGGTGGAGGAATAGTCTTGTATTTGCTTTATTGTCTTGAAGCAAATGTTTGGGAACATTTAGCTCTTGTAAAGATAAGACCTGTAAATTGAAACCGTAACTCCGCTTTTTACTTTTTTCTTCATTGTAGTCCAATGAAGAAAAAGTAATATGAATGACTTTCATTGATTAGATTTTGATCTATCATTAAATGTCTATTTAATTTTAGATTTACATAACTAGATGTAATTGTCACAATTTGAAGAATAAAGAACAAAACCACACGTTAGCGGTAATGCTAATACAAATGTACAGAAAGAGCTGGTGCAGTTTCACAGCAAGAAATAATACTAGCCTAACTAATGTAAATAAAAACTTCTCAAGCTCACTGAAGACAGACAGTCAATAATAAAATAAGACCAAATTGCAGTAGCTAAAATAAATCAAATATAACAGATGAAATTTAAATAAGCAGTGCTTGAGTTTTCAGGTATGTCTATCACATAAGAAATACTACAGAAATTGATTAAAGGTGCTGTATGTAGGATTGACACCGAGTGGTTGAACTAGGTATTGCAGTCCAAATTCAAAATATTGGAGAGGGTTTTTTTCATGCGGCCCCTCCTCCTCAGACTTGACGCACATGCAGGTTGCCAGATTGACGACACCAACAGGAACCAGCGCACTTGACGATGAATGGAATGAAATAGGCTGTGTTTTCCGCCAACTGGCAACCCGGGGTGACGAAATACAATTGAGTAAACTGGCAGTGGGTGGGTTTCACAAACCAAAACAGAGACCGACATTCCGGCCCAGAACGCACATTTTCAAAGGAGAATAACTGACTGTAGCATTGTTTTTCAGATAAACAAATATGTTAACTTAACATGTTTCTTAAATATCTTCAAACATATTATGGTATTTTTATGCTTTAGTAGAGTCAAAAACTTACATACAGCACCTTTAAAGTAATCAAATGTAAAAAAAAAAAACACTATAGTCTTCATTGTATAAATCAAATTTATTACATTTATGTATTCTTATTAAAGCTACAGAAGTTTAGTCAAGAGCAGTGAGAGGTTTTCTCCTTTTTTTTTTTTTTTGATTAACACAGGGCACAAACAAAAGGTAAATTAGGTTGCTGTCACTTTAAGACCTTGTGCATGGACAAAAACACTATAGTCTTCATTGTATAAATCAAATTTATTACATTTATGTCAAGAGCAGTGAGAGGTTTTCTCCTTTTTTTTTTTTTTTGATTAACACAGGGCACAAACAAAAGGTAAATTAGGTTGCTGTCACTTTAAGACCTTGTGCATGGATCCAATATATTATCACATGTCCAATTGTCTACCAGCTATTTACACTAACTTAAGATTTAAGTTTGTCAATATTTACCAAGACAGACATTTTGACATATATTTGTGAGTGTTGACCCACCATCGCCCACCTAATTGCAGTGGTAGTTACTAGGGCTGTGTATCACCAGCAAAGTCACGATACGATACGTATCACGATACAGAGGCCATGATACTATACATATCACGATGCGGGACTGCACTGAATTTCACCTCAGAAGAATTGAGTAAAACAGCTGTTTATTAAACACTGCATACTATAGGGCTGTTGCTAACTATAGGCAGTTGACCTCTGCATTATGAAGGGCCTCCATAACTGTACCGCAGTACAATATAATCAATGGCATATGTTTTATGTTTACATTGGGCACTCCCCACCAAGTACAATCTACTGATTGTTTGCATCTTGTTTTTAAGCCCTTAAATAATAATGTACGCGTTCTAATACATTTTTATTGTAATGTACTCATTCTAATATATTAACATTTATTTTAACATTGCTGGTAGGTTATCATTGCACAAATCAACGCACTCTCTATGTTTAAAAAATAAAAATTAGAAGAGTTCTAAACTAATGTGCGGTCTTCACTGTACCTCACGCACATGTTTAGTCACACAGATTACACCGTGCACGCACAGACATTCTTTTTAGCGCTGTCCCGCAATTTTATCAATAAAATAGTTTAATCGTTCAAGAGCTACATTATCTTTCTCAACAAGGAGAATTAAACTAAAGTACTAAAGCAATTAAATCCACAGCTTCACTGTTAATAGAGAAACACGGCAAAGCGGTGGTAATTCATACATACACAGCCTCCCTCCCTCCCTCTCTCTCATAAATGAACACTCGATGAATTACAGTTTTCTGAGAATAGAATATTGAAGTGGTTTTCAGAGAGCAAGCGCGTTTATCCACAGTGGGGAGAGAGTGCATACACATGGTTGCCAGGTTGACAAAGATAAGTAACACATTTAGCAGACATTTCCATATTGCGCAAGTGTGAAGCTCTGTTTTGGGGATTACATCTCTTTATATCAGGCAACCCCGGTTGTGTTCCTCTGCGGCCAGATTAAACCTTGCTGTAGCCTATATATTCTGCTCTATTCATTATTTTTTTTAGAAACCTTGCACTTTTCTACTCCCATTTTAAACGATGTTCTTGTATTCAAATTAAGCGCGGTCCACTGCTGCACACGTGCCACGATATCGATACAGGGACAGCTGTATCGATACTCGTATCGTCAAATCTCTGTGACGATACATCGTCGTATCGAACACAGCACGAGTAGATACATGCATAAACGACATGTTGAGACAATGAATCAAATAATACAAACAGTTTAGGGCCCTATGATTTCCGCAATGCAGAAAACGCGGACGGAATTGCGGAATCCAGTCATAAAAATGGAATTTACTGTATAACGCGGAATGTCACGGAATTTGTCAGAGTTTGGATGAAGTAATTAAAAGTAGGTCATTTCACTTTAATCAAATCGTGATATGGACTAGTATCTGTAAATATTAAGCAGACGCGCGGTTTAATTTACTACACATACTGAAGCGAGCGTGACTTTCAGTGTTTTAATAAATTGATGTTAAATAAGTTTCATGATTTAATTAGTTAGACATGCTTTTTGATTAACCCATTAGAAAGGAGTCCGGGGAAAAAAAAAAAAAAAAAACGGAATCTAGAAAAATGTAAACGGAAAAAACTGAATTTGGAAAAAAATAAAACAGAATTTGGGAAAAAATTAAATGGATTTCATAGGGCACTAATAGTTGTATTGCTTGTCAGGGTAGCGTGATTTAAGAAAAGAACAGCTTGGAGGTCCTGGTGTCAAATGAGCTGGGTGATGCTTAGAGGAAGAAACAGAGGCGTTATTGATGTCTTAGTCATAAACCATCCATCTTCTCACCTCCCTTCCACCACTTCTTCCTTTTCCTCTTCCTCTCTGAGCTGCTGTGAGTGACCGAGGAAGAGCAGAAAGTGCCACTCCAGCAGAAAGAAGAGGCTACTAATCACAGTGTGAACGCTTCGGCTCCTGTCACACCAGAGATTAATACATCCTTTGGACAAGGCCAAACTTGCTGACTGGACTAGTCATTCAAAAGCAGTTTGAGTCAAGGTTCAAGATGAAGATTTGTTTCTGTTCTTTCCAGAATTAAAATGTTTTAGAGGATCTGGCTGAGTGTAATAAACTTTGAGGATAGCAGCATTTCCCATCATGTTTTGAGGAATGTTCAATTAATTCTTATGAATTAAAAGTATAGTTCACCCAAAAATGAAAATTACCCCATGATTTACTCACCCTCAAGCAGTGGTGTAATGTATCGAAGTAATTATACTTCGTTAAAGTACTTAAGTATATTTTGGGAGTATCTGTACTTTACTTGAGTCTTTATATTTCAGCCAACTTTTACTTTTACTCCACTACATTTCCTAATTAAAATGTATACTTTTACTCCGATACATTTCCCCGAAGCATATTCATTACTTACTACAAAATAGTCAGAAGCCAGAAGTACATGGACTGCAAGAAAGCAGGTTTGATGAATCAGTGGTCTGGCGTCTGCCAGTTAGACTCCTAAAAACACCTTTGCTCATGTGCAAACAAGTGTGCGCACCACTGTGGATGATTCATTTTCCACTCAAGTCGAGTCTGGGGTGTGCGATACACAGCATCGTCTGCGATAATATGGTAAGTGTTGTTGTAATGATGTGCGATCTGACATTATCAAGTAGGCTATATCACCAGATCACACACAGAGAGTGTATGCGCATTGATTTATTAGTCTATTAAAACTCAAAATTCCAGGCATTCTCAATTGTAGACGGCGAAAATGCTTCTGTATGCATTTTATATTTATATAATTTAATATAGTTAACCTAATTTATATCACACAGAGTACCGTTTTTCTGCAGATATCAGCATGAACACATTTAATAATCATTTTATACAAGTTCAGTAAAGCAATAAATGACTTACATTTTAGAGGTAATATTGCTTGTTTTTGCTCAATTTTGCCAACGAAAATAGTTCCAAATAGATCACAGCACTGTTTTGCGTCTGAGCAATGGACGGTAGGGCTGCACGATAAATCGCATGCGATATTTAACGTGCGTCTTGTCAGTAAAGCCGTTCTGTAATCAGCGGTAAATCTCCATCACGTGCGGGCTTTCACATGGAGCAGCATTAACTACACAGAGCCGTTGTTCACTGACGAGCTGCGCAAAATATGATGGTGGATTTGCGCAGCTTGTCAGTGAACAACGGCTCTGTGTAGTTTACCGGATGTAGTGCGTCTTATTCTTACACAAAAATAGAGTTAAAACTGAACACAATATTGCTACTCAAGCTGTGTATG
>NW_015505643.1:1507060-1510303 GCF_001515645.1 Sinocyclocheilus grahami | reverse complement strand
GAAGAGTTCTAAACTAATGTGCTGTCTTCACTGTACCTCACGCACGTTTAGTCACACAGATTACACCGTGCACGCACAGACATTCTTTTTAGCGCTGTCCCGCAATTTTATCAATAAAATAGTTTAATCGTTCAAGAGCTACATTATCTTTCTCAACAAGGAAAATTAAACTAAAGTACTAAAGCAATTAAATCCACAGCTTCACTGTTAATAGAGAAACACGGCAAAGCGGTGGTAATTCATACATACACAGCCTCCCTCCCTCCCGCTCTCTCATAAATGAACACTCGATGAATTACAGTTTTCTGAGAATAGAATATTGAAGTGGTTTTCAGAGAGCAAGCGCGTTTATCCACAGTGGGGAGAGAGTGCATACACATGGTTGCCAGGTTGACAAAGATAAGTAACACATTTAGCAGACATTTCCATATTGCGCAAGTGTGAAGCTCTGTTTTGGGGATTACATCTCTTTATATCAGGCAACCCCGGTTGTGTTCCTCTGCGGCCAGATTAAACCTTGCTGTAGCCTATATATTCTGCTCTATTCATAATTTTTTTTAGAAACCTTGCACTTTTCTACTTCATTTTAAACGATGTTCTTGTATTCAAATTAAGCGCGGTCCACTGCTGCACACGTACCACGATATCGATACAGGGACAGCTGTATCGATACTCGTATCGTCAAATCTCTGTGACGATACATCATCGTATCGATGTATCGAACACAGCACGAGTAGATACATGCATAAACGACATGTTGAGACAATGAATCAAATAATACAAACAGTTTAGGGCCCTATGATTTCCGCAATGCAGAAAACGCGGACGGAATTGCGGAATCCAGTCATAAAAATGGAATTTACTGTATAACGCGGAATGTCACGGAATTTGTCAAAGTTTGGATGAAGTAATTAAAAGTAGGTCATTTCACTTTAATCAAATCGTGATATGGACTAGTATCTGTAAATATTAAGCAGACGCGCGGTTTCATTTACTACACATACTGAAGCGAGCGTGACGCTCGCAGTAATTTCAGTGTTTTAATAAATTGATGTTAAATAAGTTTCATGATTTAATTAGTTAGACATGCTTTTTGATTAACCCATTAGAAAGGAGTCCGGAAAAACCAAAAAAAACCAAAACGGAATCTAGAAAAATTTAAATCCTTTTTTGACTTAAACCTTTTTTTATTTTGTCTTAAACCCTTTTAATTAAATGGATTTCATAGGGCACTAATAGTTGTATTGCTTGTCAGGGTAGTCAGAGGCGATGTGTTTTAGTTTGTGTTCATTAGGTTAGTTGATTATAGCCTATACCATCTTAAATCTCATATGGTATTATGTAGATTTATACCTGTTTTGAAATATTTTGTTTGTGTGTTTGGCACAACACACTGGCTCTGAATCTCTTAAATGACAGTCCAAAGCAGCATCCAGCCTCAGGCCTCAGAGAAAGCTTTTAAGGGACACGTCCCTTAAAAAATAATGTCCTCACTGACTGATTCAAGAGGAAAAACGTGCTCAGTGTTTGACGTCCTCTTTCGTTCTCCTCACACTGATCAAATTTGATACTTTTCAGTTGTTTCCTGGCTGGTCAGGTATGCTGTACTCTAATGTACAGCAGCATATTAACCTCTGTCTCTGTGATCTTTGCAGTCATACTGCAGTTTAGTTGAGTTTCGATTATTTAACATAATTTTGTGCCAGGAATTTATGGAACGCATGAAAAGGCCTGAAAATCAGTCAAATCCTTTATAAACGATGAAAGGTTTTCTCTGAGTGCACTGCTGTGGAGAACTGAATGCAATTGCTGATTTATGATTAGCTAAGTCATTTGTTTGTTCATTTCTCTGGATGGAAAGAAGCAATTAGCCTTGCTCATTTTTGTCTTGCTGATGCTCGTTTTATTGGCCAAGTGTTGTTCATTGTCTTTCTGTGTGTATTTTGATTGGGACAGTGTATTGTCTGTTTAAAATAGCCGTCACAGCTGTGCTCATGAAAAGAGGCAGCATTGGTTTCCACAGCGACCGTGTGGAATCTCATTACCCGAGGCTGATTGTAGAGCCATGAGGCAGACACACTATGATTGACAGGGTACGAGATCATGTCACGTTTCCCATAGACCCATATAAACGCATATGTTCCCTGGAGGTGATGAGGTCTGGGATTTGTTCCACACTACCTAATTAACAAGGTAGTTAAATAAAATAGAGGGCACATAAAGTGCGTCATTATTTTTTTTTTTAGCTCCGTATTATTGGCTTTGGATTAAATGTGTTATCTGAGATGATTTAAGAAAGTTCTAACACAAGCTAAAGGAAATGTGTTTCTTTGGTGTGTGTGTACATGCAAGAAGCAATACTATGATGCTTTGCTTAGCTCTGGGAGATTTTTTTTTTCATAATTTTTTTTTTAATTGCTGCTAATGGGGGTAATTAAATCATTATTTATTTGGACATCCTCATGAGCTTATTGCAGATCATCATTTCGTGTTTCAAATCATTACCTTATGCACATTTTGGTAATTGTACCTGTAACCAAATGCTAAACCCATATTCACCTAATTTTCTAAAAACTAAAAAAGAGCCATTGATATATTAATTTGTTTAGGAAATAAAGGTAAATAACAGCATTGTTGTGAAAAAAACATTGTTTACTTTTATATACAGTATATACTTTAATTTTACCATTAAAGTGCTGTTGAAACTTAAACTGTGTAAGATATAGGCCTACTAAACCCACAAACCTGAAACCTGTTACCTGAAAATGTTAGTTTAGTTGTTTGACATTTGAAAATACAGTAGTTGTTTATAGACTGATGTCTATAGACATGTTCACATGTAAGTCAAGTTCATCTATCTTCGTATGTCTTAACAAGGAAAGATATGTCCCAATGCAGTTTACAGTGAAGTGGTTGTCATTGGCTATACAAAAAAATCCAGCCAGGCTTGTAATTTGGATGTCTTGTTAGATTAGTGAAAATTTTTTAATTACTTTGGAGGTCTAAATGAGTTTCCGAGAAGTGAAACGTACCAATTTTTCTGTTGGAAATGTAATTGATTAAGAGTATTCAGTTTTAGTATTCCTCTGACAAAGTACAAATGTCCTGAAATAAATAAAGTATAATTACTCATGTACTTTTACATCCCTGCATCAATTTAAATGTCTGTTTTTAGGCATCCCATAGCTTCTAGAAGCCTCCGCTCCAAGTGCAAGTGATTCATGTTGGGTCAGTTGTGAGAGC
>NW_015505643.1:1457883-1500936 GCF_001515645.1 Sinocyclocheilus grahami | reverse complement strand
ACTTCAACTTCTACCAAAGTCATTTTCTGGTAAGATATCTGTAGTTGTACTTGAGTATGGCTTTCAGGTACTTTATACACCACTGCCCTCAAGCCATCCTAGGTGTATATGGCTTTCTTCTTTCAGATTAATACAATCAGAGTTTTATTTAAAAATGTCCTGGCTCTTCCAGTCTTTATAATGGCAGTGAATGGGTGTCATTATTCAATAGTCCAATAGAAGTCCAATAAAGCGCATCCATCTATTATAAAAAGTGTCTCAGACTGCTCCGGGGGATTAATAAAGGCCTCCTGAAGCGAATCGATGCATTTTTGTAAGAAAAATATCCATATTTAAAACTTTATAAACAGTAGTTTTTAGCTTCCTCTAACTGTTGAACTTTTTCTTTTATAAAATGAAATAATTATATGTAGCAATGTCATGCCTTCATAACCAGCATTAGCTGTGACCAGCAACAACGGTGAATATTTAGTTAGTGGACAAGTCATGTTAGTTTCTTTGCACATTTGCAGAGCTGCATTGCAGAGCACTGTCAGGATTCATTGTTAAATTGATCTCATGTATCCATCGTCCTCCTCCACCTCTCTCTCTCTCTTTCTTTCTTTCTTTTAATAAACTCAAAATATATTTTTAGCTGGGGTGCATGAATCTTGACAAATGAACTTGAAGCTCCACTGTAGAGTGAGTAGCAGTATTGTTGACCCTGATGAGATGCTGCTGAATGCAGAAGTCCTTGTTTTGTGAGCCATATGCAGTTACATAATATTGCATAACGCCATCTCAGCTCTGAAGGGTTCTGCTTTTAGGGCACATGAGTTTTATTTAAAGGGGTCATGTAACACTCGTTGGAGTGTTACAAGCTCTTGGTGCATAAAGAAGATCTGTAAAGTTGCAAAGACTAAAGTCTCAAATCCAAAGAGAAATTATTTATAAAAGTCAAGACTTGTCCGCGCTTCGTTTTCAACAAAGTCCCTCCTTCCGACAAGCGCAGTCTGCTCTGATTGGCCAGCTGACCCAGTGCATTGTGATTGGCTGAACACCGCAAGCATGCGTCGGAAATGTAACGGCCCTTACCATAATTGCCAGCTTCATCTTTCAAAATAAATGTAAAGACATAGCCTGAAAGGGGAACAGAGTCGCGTGACAGACACAGTGATGAAGCTGGTATGTGTTTGCAGTACACAAGCTACGGTTAAGACAGCTGACTCCACTGTGATGTGACCCTGTCTCTCTCTCTCTCTCACACGCACACACACACACACACACGATGCGCAAAACTCCACATTTGAACAGTCAATAGCAAATACTTAAACTAATAATAAAACAGTAGCTGATTCAGAAGCCCCAGATTGTCATAGCAAAGTCAGAATTACCTCCTCTCCTAGGTTCATGAAACGGTCGTCCATAAAATGCATTGCTGTTCTGTTGTAAGTAATCATAAAGATTCCTAAATGCATCTACTTTCGGAAGGCCAAATAAAGTGCTTTTGCTTTTGCCTAGAAACACAGCGTCTCCCTGACATGGCTGCTTCAACACTAACTGCAGTTACTGAAACCACGCCTTCTTTCTTTGCGTGTACATTTGGGCGGCATTATGCAAATATTTCCACATAGTGAGGTAGATATGTGTGGGCGTGTTAGAACGAGCCATTTTAGGGGGGCGTGGCAGAGTCTTAACTTTGATAAAGAATATCTCTTTGGTCTTTTGGTAATATCTCAATCACAACACACTGGATAGCTGGCCAATCAGAGCACACCTCGCTTTTCAGAACAATGAGCTTTGTAAAAATCGACGCGTTTCAGAAAGGCGGGGCATACAGGAGAAACCATAATGTACATTATATGGAAAATAATGTGTTTTTTGAATCTTAAACCGCATAAATGCATTGCATTTTACCAAATACACAAAATAATGTTCTTTTTCGCAACATCATATGACCCCTTTAAATGGCATCTATTGTTTTTTTCAATTTGACCTTTTCTTTAGTGTGTATAGCTGTTTGTGCATGCAAACTTACAAACTGTACAAAGTTCTTGCCAATAGGAGTTAATCTCTCTAACAGAAAACACTTGCCTGAAATGCTTTCTTTGTAGTCCTGCCATTATTTACATGACTTAGCTACATCACCCTGTTACACATTTGCATAATGTGCCTACTGGCTGCTTTGGTCCACCCTCAAAGAACAGTTTGGTAAGTGATGTCGAGGATACACTGTTTTATTTTTTCCCTGCAAGGGTAAAAAAACATTATTTCATTGTTTGGACTTCCAATACCAAGGCCTGAATTATCGTAGATATAAACTGTTTACAGCTGCTGATGAGACCTCAGGAGCTGAAACCTGATAAGTAAGGGCCATTACATTTCCAGACAGAGAGAGACTAGAAGTGCTGCAGTAATGTTAAAAAAAAGTTTTTTTTTCTTAAATCATGTAAATGTATTCTATCAGACACCAGAAATAAAATCATGAACTTATAAATAATCATAATATAGGCTTTTTAATTCTGGGCTGTGATGTAAAGAAATTACCTCAAACCATTAAGCTTAAACTTTGTCAGATGTACGGTGCAGGTGTCTGCCTGTGTGTTAAGAGCATGATGGAAAACTCTTTGCAGTGTAGAGTATCCAGAAATTCAGGTAAGAACTGACCAAGTTTTGGGTCAGTACAGAGAGAAAAAAACGCAGACACTGCGGTGAGACAGAAGGAACTGCTTCTTAAACGCCATCTGGCGTCATAATTATTGTTCTGTTTACAGCCTTTCAAGACTGTCTTGATGTTTGCTTAGTTAACAGAGTACATTCATCCAGAAATGTCTTGCTTGAGTAAATTGCATCTTGATATAGATAATATATCAATTTGTCTAATTATAAATTTCTAACGGGTTTACTGAACAACAGTTATGTTAGTTAAAAAAAATTGTGCATAGTACGTGTACAGTAGACAAGTCATGTTGCAATACCAAACATGACCACATGGAGATACAAAAAAACCCAAAAACAACCAAACGCCTTGGGCTGACTGCATATTCATACTACAGTACACGGATCCATTCAGAATGACTAAACACAGCAACATACACATGACAAATCAAAAAATTTCCTGAATGTGTCTTTGCATAAATACAATGTATGATGTGTGTGTCAAGATCACTCATACACAGTTTGTTTGTGCATCAGTATATCAGCCTCATGCATGCTTACTGTATGACTCCTTCACATAACTGCAACGTCTTTACCTTAATTATAGTCCTCAACCATCAAAACTTTAATAAAGAGAAGCTGTTTGTTTTATCCAGCCGAGAAAACATAGTTTGTGAATCATACAGCGGTGGGATGTTTTGATGTTCCGTTCAGTCTGTATTTCTGTGTTAAATTATTTTAACGTGTTGGAAGGATTTTATAATTAATCGCATGCATTAACGTTGACAGCCCTAGTTGTAAGTGATGTTAGCCTTTCTGGAACATCTGCCAGACTTAACTACTAAATTAGACACACCCCCTCCTTACAAAACTCAGCCCTTCAAGGATACCATTGTAACATTGCAAGTAGAAAAAAATAAAAATTATGAAGCTGAAATTGCTTCTTAACTGGAATGATCCTCTATTATCTCAGCTTAATGCATTTCATAATTGGGCTCCCCTGTGACATACAAAGTGATTGATGGACAGTCAGAAATAGGTTCTGAAGAATCCAACTGCATTTCTGTCAAATTATTTTTGCAGTTTATAAAGCCTAGGGCTGTCTATGATATTTTAGGACAACTATTTCAGTGATACTGTCAGGAAACGGGGATATATTTTGAATGGCATTTTATCTAAAAATCACTTGCAACACCTTCAAGCTTTGCAGTAATGCAAATGCAGACATCTTTGTTTCACTGCAGAGCAGTTGCTGTGTGATGGATTACTTCTATAATGTTTTCTGTTACTCTTCCACAGACCCCGTTCCTGCACACCACAGACCGCAATGATTGGACGCTGCCTGCCTCGATCAGCCAACTCCTAGTTCTGCTGCACCTGATTGGACTGCCTGCCTGAGAGCTGATCGTCGCTACTGTTGCCATGACTTAGAGACACTCCTGACACAGAGATGGAGAAAAAGAAAGTGTGCCCCCGCCTCCTGGACTACCTAGTGGTAGTTGGAGCCAGGTAAGGGAGATTGTTGAATGGAATGTGGGCGTGTTTGTGTGTATACAGCTCAGACATAGGTTCTATAGGTGCTTAAGTAAATTGTTGACAGGGGAATTGAATCACAGGTGAACTGATTGTGTGTTTTGTTTGTATGTGACCTGTGCAGGTGTATTCCAGGTGCCCGGCCTCAGGTGTACACTGTCAGTTAATGTTAAATGTGATTGTATGTTATCATGATGAAGTTTGGTGTGGTTTTGACAGCAGATCACAATATACTGGATAAGAAAAGGTGGAACCTGGGAAATATGTTTGTGGAGGAGCCCTTCTCAAACTTCCAGCCTTAAAGGGGTCATATGATGCGATTTAAATTTTTCCTTTCTCTTTGAAGTGTTACAAGCTCTTGGTGCATAGATAAGATCCCTGAAGTTGCAAAGACTAAAGTCTCAAATCCAAAGAGATATTCTTTATAAAAGTAAAGAGTCAGCCACACCTACCTAAAACGGCTCGTTCTAACACTCCCCCACATACCTACGTCACTATCTGGGAAGATTTGCATAACGCCACCCAAATGTTCACGCAAAGAAAGAAGGCGTAACTATTCTCGCTGTAGTATTGTTGCCGCCGCCGCCGCCATGTCGTGAAGGCGCTGTGTGCTTCATTGTGAAAGCGAAACTACTTTGTTTGGCCTTCCAAAAGAGGACGATATCGCTTCGTCATGCCTAGAGCTGATCCGTGCTGGTCGTTGAGGAAATACTTCAACTTCGCGCTGTCGATCGCCGGATCGGCTTTCACCGTGGACGAAGCGGAGTCCAGCCCGGGGTCGTCACATGTGGTTGCCGCAGGCATCACAATATGGTAAGGGATGTAACATTTCCGTCAATCACAACGCACTGGATAGCTGGCCAATCAGAGCACACCTCGCTTTTCAGAACAATGAGCTTTGTAAAAATCGACGCGTTTCAGAAAGGCGGGGCATAGAGGAGAAACAATAATGTACAGTATGTGGAAAATAATGTGTTTTTTTAACCTTAAACCGCATAAATACATTTCATTACACCAAATATACAAAATAATGTTCTTTTTAGCAGCATCATATGACCCCTTTAATTAACTCCTTCCAAATCCCTACTCCCATAATCCTGGGTTTTATAAACAGGTGTTTGAATGGGAGCTGCAAGGGGTTTGCGAGATTGTTATGGATTTATAGACCATTTATAATTAAAACAATATAATTTAAAAAGTAAAAATTTTAATATTTCAGAAGTGAGACTACAAAGATGTTGTAAAATTATTTAATGGCAAAGCTGAATTTTCTGCAGCCATTACTCCAGTCTTCAGTGTCACATGATTCTGATTATCAATGTTGAAAACAATTGTGCTGCTTAATATTTTTGTGGAAGCCATGATGCTTTTTTTCAGGATTCTCTGATGAATAGAAAGTTCAAAAGAACAGCATTTATTTGAAATAATAAAAAGTCTTTACTGTTACTTTTGATAAATTTATTGCATCTTTAATAAAATTATTCATTTCTTAAAAAAAATCTAACCAACTTTTGAAAAGCAGTATGTATATATAGCCATTGCACATTACTTGACACAAAGTGCATAAAAGAACAAGCACTGGGGCTGAGAAAAGCTAGAGATCTGTCTTCCTGTCTCTCACTTCAGTCTTTTTCCCTTAATCAGGCAACCCAGCAGCGACAGCGTGGCACAAACACCTCAGCTGCTGAGGCGCTATCCACTGGAGGACCACAATGAGTTCCCTCTGCCCCCTGACGTTGTGTTCTTCTGCCAGCCTGAGGGCTGCCTGAGCATCCGTCAGCGCCGGGTCAGCCTTCGTGACGACACATCTTTCGTCTTCGCTCTCACCGACAAAGATTCAGGTGTCACTCGCTATGGAATCTGCCTCAACTTTTACCGCTCTTTCCAGAAGGGCCACCACCGCCCACGAACTGAAGGAAAAGGTCAGAGCTCATTTTGTAGCGGTTTTATGAGGCAGAACCATTTTGTAATCCTAATTCAACTGATTAGTGGCTTGGTGTTGACAACTAACCATTTGTAACCCATCTTGAGCATCACATATGTATAGTGATGTGATTTTTAAAATGCAGACAGAATCCAATCATAAAATGGAATCTATGTCTCACTATATGAGGACATTTCATATGAACTTCATCTCCAGAGCTGCTCTGAGAACATTAATGTAATCAGTTAATTGTATTTTAAAATAATCAATTAAATGCATACAATCGTAACAATTGAATTACTACCACAGTTTTTGATAATAAATTTGTATTAAATTATAAAACACAGAATCCCAAAAAAATGTAAACATAACAGAATTTCTGGAAAAATAAAATAAACAAAAAATTATATTTCATAGAGCACTAATAGATTATTAATAAGATTTATTAATTTGATTAGACATCCGTTTTGATTATAAACATTTTATTAAAGGGTTAAAATAGAATCCAGAAAAAGTTAATCGGTAAAAGCTGAGAATTTGGGAAAAAATTGAATGGATTTCATAGGGCCCTTCTTATAGCTGTAATGGTGCAGTCACTACATAATTTCTCCTTAATATTTTTCTTTATACAGCAGAAAAGCCCACTCATACAGACTCTGCAGTAGAGGCCACAGAGAAATTTGACTCCTCCACATTGACTCTTCCAGGGGAATCTACGCTGCCCCCTGCAGGAGATGAGACATTGCCACCAGGCGAGCCGGGCAGCACCGGAAAATCTCCACGATCCAAACACAGTGGTCGACTAGCACCACAGAACCGGAACAGCACATTAACGTCTCTGTGCATTCTGAGCCACTACCCCTTCTTCACTACGTTCAGGGAGTGTCTGTACATCCTCAAGCGCATGGTGGACTGCTGTAGCCAGCGGCTCAACCAAAGACCTGGTGCTGCTAAGTCCACACAACGGTGAGAACAGCCTTTATTCTTTTCTGTGAAGTATGCAGTTATGTAACATTACCCTGAGATTCAGCAAGATAATATTTGTGCACAGAAGCAATGCCAAGTGACTGCAGTGTTTTGCAATCTCATACAGTAGATGTGTAAGTGTCAAATACGGTGGTGCTGCCAGAAGATGCTATCTCTGCATTACACCGTCACAACTGGCAACATTCTCCCTCTCAGTTTACAAATCCTGTTACTATTTTCGTTTTTGTTTATTCCTTTAATTCAAATTTTTTTGTGTGAATTAACTCATAGTAATGCAATGAAATGAGACTTCTTGACAGAAACCCAAAATTATGCACCCGCTGCATCAAAATCCAAAACCATTTGTTTGAAATAACTATCAATATTATTCCTTTATTAATAATTAAAAAGATTTCCACTTCCCTTAGTTGACTTTACAACATATAGGATAACAAAATGAACTAGGCTCCAAAGAATGTTTAAATATTGTTTAAATAAATATATTTAATATAATAATATAGACTGACACTGTTTAGTCACTGATAAGCAGTGTAATATTGATCAACGTACTGTATACTCAATGCAAATGTACACTATTTGCATTTACATTTAGACTTCAGTCTGTTTATTTCTCTAGTTATCAGTGAGATTGATGCACGGTCATATTTGCTGTCCATGTGGAATTACGTTTATTCATCTCATCACCCATCATGCACTTATTTCCCACAAGATACCATCATTCAGTATTTACATTACAATAAATCAGTCATTCACTGAGAAAAAATTCTCTCTAATCTCACTCATTTTACGCACTTTCAAACCTGGCACGTCTTGATATATGTGAGAACCAATTAAAATTTTTGCAGTTTCTTCTCTCCCTTGTGTTGATATTGCACTTCAACAAACAAATAGCTCTTCACATGTATCATAATCTAGCAACATGAATATGAGTAGACAGTGAGCGAGTTCTGATTTTGGGGGGTGTATTGCCTCTAAAAATGTTATGCCAGGAATGCCAGAAGGGCTCGACATTGTTAGATCCTGTAGTGTCGTGGCTGTGATTTAGAATGACAAGGTGCTGATGATTTTATAAAAGAAAGTCACAAGTGGAAGGATGTGTGACGGTGCTTGTGACTTCGAGAAAGGGACGAGCGAAAAGGATGTAGTGTGAAGAAGTTGCAGCTGGGATGAAGGATGTGTGAAGGACTGGTTTTCCTCTTGCATGTGCATGTGGTCTTGAAGTGTGGTTCTCCACACAGGACAGGTTTTAACTAGATCTTATTCACATATCTCAGTGGTAACGGTAACTACATCCTTGAGTGTATATTGGTAAACAGTCTGCACAATAGCACTCTGCTGCAGATCAATAATCATTGAGTAGAAGTTTTTTTATCTCTGTGATTTTCTCAGCAGAGTCTATTCTCGTGTAACCTAGCAACCACATCCACCATGAGCCACGGTCGCATTTACAGGCCTCAATTTGTTTGCAGTTGAAATGCCCTGCCAAGCCCATTTTATTTGCTCGCAAGTGTGGAGAATAATTTAACCAGTATGGCAGCCTGTGTTAAGTATTCAGATCTGAAGTAGTTCATACTGTATGTTCCATGTTGATGCAATGTTTAATCCTTTTATTTTCATTTTCTTTCTCATTAAGTTTAAATTTGATCATGTCCATTTGAAACTGAAATCCACATTGCTAGGTGTTAATCCACAGTTAGCTATAATTGGTGTTAGTCCATAATCAGCTAGTTGAACGTTAAGGCCTGTGTAGGGCTTTTTGTAAGGATGAGGAGGTGATACTATGAATAAAAATGGACTTTAATTTCTTTGATGGATGTTGACAGTGAGATCCATGATGTGATCTTTTAACTGTTGTTCTATTAATACTTAAAGTAATAGTTAATGTTGAAAAGCAAAATGTTTTAAGAAGCAAAAAGCTACATGCTTGTAATAAATCCATAATTTAAGACATTTTAAACTTTGAACCTTTGCCTCCAGCTAAAATACAGTCCATAATCCATAATAACAGTTTTGTGCATGTTTTTGTTTGTAAACGGTTCTTGATCTTTGTGTATTTCTCTCTTGATTCAGACCAGAAGGTTTTTTTTTTTTTTTTACTGGAGAAAGCTATTTTATGAATTATGAACTAGAGCAAGTGATATAATGTGCTGAATTTCTCCAAATCTGTTCTGATGAAGAAACAAACTCATCTGCTTCTTGGATGGACTGAGGGTGACCAAATTTTCAGCAATTTTTTATTTTTTTTGGCTGATCTATTCCTTTAAAGTACTGACACAGAATCTGATTGCTCCTGTGTTTAGACTCACCTTGGTCATGAACAGTGTTGGGCAAGTTACTCTTACAAGTGAAAATGTAATCAAATTACTGATTACTCCTTTTAAAAGTAATCATGTTACTGTTCTGATTACTTTATTTCAAAAGTAATTAGTTACATTACTAGTTACGTTACTTTTTTCTCCATGAAATTTATGAAATCCCAGCATACACGCTTTCCCGATAAATATGTTATTAAAGCATCAACATTCACAGAACACTGTTATTTTTAACTTAAGCAAGCGGCTGCTGCGTGCATGGTTTAGCATGGCAGAATGCCAGCAAAGAGCGCTGCATTTATAATCTCTAAAAGACATCTCAGTTCATCGCAATCTCACAAATCTCTGTTATAACACAATAAATATATGCATAATGAATCTTTCATAATGTCTACAATTCGTGTGTTATAATGAGAGGATTCGTGAGCACGCAAATTTCAGCCCTGCATTGCTCAATGCTGCAAACACGTGTTATAGCCTAAATAGAAAGTCTGCATACGCTTGCACCTGTTAATCGTTTATATTTTATATTAGTTCATGTTGCTTTTGTGCAATAGATGAATAACAATTTATTTGTTTTAGATATTTTATGTTTAGATATTTCTATTTTGCGGGAGTCCTGTGAATCATTTTATTCTCCCGCATCCCACACACACACACACACGAGCCTCTGCATTTGCATCAAGTCTTGTCCCGCGCCGCACTCTGTTGCATCGGGTCTCGCAGGAGCAGGTCTCTAATCCACTGGGACTTGACTCGACAGTGCGTGAGCTACATCCTTTTTACAATATCTAGATTATAAAACACTGCATTCTGTCAGCAATGTAACGCGGCAGTAACGCATAGAGACCTCGGTTTGTAACCACACTCTATAATTACCATAAAAATATATTTTTACTATTTTGAAAATTATAACGCGTTAAATTACTCCGTTACTAAAAAAGTTATCAAATTACAGTAACGTGTTACTGCCCAACACTGGTCATGAAGTCTACATAAAGCATGCATTTGTTTGTTTATACAATGAATCAAAGTTAGCTTTTAGCTCTTGTAAATATTAATGCATATTGGCTTGCCAGCCGTAAACAGCCTCCAATTTGGCTGATGGACTACGCTACTTGGTGAAAGCGTAGTTTATTTTTGCTCCGTGCCCAAGTAACCGTAACTTACTGTTTTAATCAATGCGCCTACCTACTTGGCAGTCTTAAACATATGACCTTATGTCACATTACAGTGAAAATTTCAAATAGAAATGACTCAGACAATATTAGAGTTTACTGTGTGAGAGTGTCTTTAAAGGCCATTTCTGACTCCGTCATCATGTTCTCTCAGTACTGCAGGGACCTTGGCTTTACCCACGTTTGTAGCCTTTTAGTATGCACGACTCAACCTTGTAATGACAAATCGCCATGCGTCATACTGTTCTCAACTGGGCTATTCCGTGTGAGAATAACCATATGCCAGACCAATGGCCTAATGAACAAACCAGAAATCAGTTTTCACTTTATCAGCACACTTAAACCACTAAAACAACTCGGTTTCACTCTTGTTGTCCTCATTTAATGAAACGCAGAACACTTGCGATCATGAGAAACCAGGAAGTAGGAAAGTATGGGGGTGTTTCCAGGCCTAGAAATGTTTGAATCTTGATGAGGAATATACAGTACTGTTCAAAATGATGGGGTCAGTAAGACTATTCAAGGACTGATTAAATTAATGAAAAGAGACCGTAAATATATTTGTAATACAAAACATTTCTATTTTAAATAAATGCTGTACTTTTTATTTTTCTATTTATGAAAAAGAATCCAGATTTTTCTTTTTTTTTATCATGCGGCAGTACAACGGTTTTTAACACTGATAATAATGTGTTTCTTGATTTCTGAAGGATCATTCTAGAATAGAAAAATTCAGTTTGCTATCATAAGAATAAATTACATTTGAAAATATATTAAAATAGAAAATACTTAATTATTTTTTTTAAGATTTATTTTTGGCATTTTTGCCTTTTATTGATAGGATAGTAGTGAGACAAGAAGCGAAGTGGGAGAGAGAGGGGGGATGGGATCGGGAAAGGTCCGCGAGCCGGGACTCGAACACGGGACGCCCGAAGCGCAATGGCGCTACATGTCGACACGCTGCCCACGAGGCTATCGGTAACAATGAAAATAGTTATTTTAATTTGAAATAATATTTGACAATGTTACTGTATCAATTAAATAATTTAGATTTTCATTAAATTACTGCTGTCTTGGTGAACATAAGAGAATTCTTTCCAAAATCTTACCAACGCCAAACTTTTGAACAGTAGTGTTAGTGTATGTTCCTTTTTATGCTCGGCTCTAAAAACTTTTGGGCTAGATTTTGTCTCTTTTTGAGTGGAATCTGTATAAAATAATTTTTTAACAAACAAATCCTTGTCCAGTAATTTGAATGACAGAAAAGTCGTGAAAGTATGGAACTTCAGATACAGGAACCCTGAATACAATAATGAAACCATTTAGCATATTATGATACTAGCATTAGCGTCATTGTTTTTCAGTGCAGAACTGTGGTTGGCATTCATTAGCATTTGTGTCCCTAAACAGGCCTGTATTAATATGCAACAATTTAACTATGCAGCAGCAATACAATTAATAAAGATGTCTCTGTGGTTTTGACAGCACAAATTGACAGTAGAGGGGGAAAAGACAGGTAGAGTGCAAGAGAACCAAACACGTTAGGAGTTGGAGCGAGTGCATGGAGCTGGTGGAGACAGGCTGTATGACAGATTGAGGCCACTGACTGTTCTCCGAGAGCAGCTGTGAGAAGTGGGAGTTCTCTGATGAACCAATTATGACTTACTGCAGTACCTCTACACACCCACACTACCATAGTCTGGCCTGTTTGGATCTTTAGAAGAATGCACTGTGCTTGTGTTTTTGAGCTCTAGTGAACTGACATGAACTATTATGTAGGCCTGAATGATTGACCCGAAAAGCCATGACAAACTAAAACCATAATTATAAGCAAAATGAAAATCATTATTTCTAGTCTTCATTGATAATTGCAAGTTACTCTAATGCAGTGGTTATCAACCCTTTTGACTTGAAGGCCCAACGTTTTCCAACACAATATTCAAAATGTAAACTGAAACATTAAATATTTTATGTTATTTAGCATTTAATTTCTATTACCGTTAGATTATTTGAATATACTGATGAACAATTAATAAAGATGTCTCTGTGGTTTTGACAGCACAAATTGACAGTAGAGGGGGAAAAGACAGGTAGAGTGCAAGAGAACCAAACACGTTAGGAGTTGGAGCGAGTGCATGGAGCTGGTGGAGACAGGCTGTATGACAGATTGAGGCCACTGACTGTTCTCCGAGAGCAGCTGTGAGAAGTGGGAGTTCTCTGATGAACCAATTATGACTTACTGCAGTACCTCTACACACCCACACTACCATAGTCTGGCCTGTTTGGATCTTTAGAAGAATGCACTGTGCTTGTGTTTTTGAGCTCTAGTGAACTGACATGAACTATTATGTAGGCCTGAATGATTGACCCGAAAAGCCATGACAAACTAAAACCATAATTATGAGCAAAATGAAAATCATTATTTCTAGTCTTCATTGATAATTGCAAGTTACTCTAATGCAGTGGTTATCAACCCTTTTGACTTGAAGGCCCAACGTTTTCCAACACAATATTCAAAATGTAAACTGAAACATTAAATATTTTATGTTTTTTAGCATTTAATTTCTATTACCGTTAGATTATTTGAATATACTGATGATAAATTGCCAGTTATCGCAAACACTTGATTGCAGTTGTTGCTGCAAAGCGTGGCACAACCAGTTATTAGATTTAGGGGGCAATTACTTTTTCACGTAGGGCCAGGCAGGTTTGGACAGCTTTTTTCTCTTAATAAAATAAATAATCATTTAAAAACTGCATTTTGTATTTACTTGCATTATCTTTGTGTAATAATATTAAAATTTGTTTGATGATCTGAATCTTTTAAGTGTGACATATGCAAAAAATTTTAAAAACAGGAAGGGGGCCAACACTTTTTCACACCACTGTATATATTGCGACCAAATCATGTGCTCGTGCGACCAGCTTAGAAAGTTAGTTGCAAAAGAGCGACAAGTGGGAAGAATGAGTCTGGAGCCCTGATATGCATTATACAGAGGCAAGAGGAAAACATGAATTCTGCACTCTATCAGAAAATCCTGATGGAGAATGTCCGGCCATCAGTTTGTGACCTCAAGCTCAAGCGCACTTGGGTTATGCAGCTGGACAATGATCCCAAACACACCAGCAAGTCCACCTCTGAATGGCTCAAGAAAAACTAAATTAAGGTTTTGGAGTGGCCAAATCAAAGTCCGGACTTAAATCCGATTGAGATGCTTAAACAGTCCATTCATGCTCGAAAACCCTCCAATGTGGCTGAATTAAAACAATTCTGCAAAGAAGAGTGGGCCAAAATTCCTCCACAGCGATGTGAAAGACTCATTGCCAGTTATCGCAAACACTTGATTGCAGTTGTTGCTGCAAAGCGTGGCACAACCAGTTATTAGATTTAGGGGGCAATTACTTTTTCACGTAGGGCCAGGCAGGTTTGGACAGCTTTTTTCCCTTAATAAAATAAATAATCATTTAAAAACTGCATTTTGTATTTACTTGCATTATCTTTGTGTAATAATATTAAAATTTGTTTGATGATCTGAATCTTTTAAGTGTGACATATGCAAAAAATTTTAAAAACAGGAAGGGGGCCAACACTTTTTCACACCACTGTATATATTGCGACCAAATCATGTGCTTGTGCGACCAGCTTAGAAAGTTAGTTGCAAAAGAGCGACAAGTGGGAAGAATGAGTCTGGAGCCCTGATATGCATTATACAGAGGCAAGAGGAAAAGAAAAAATACCATCGAAAGACAGTAAGTTCCCCTCAGACATACATCCATATAAACTCCTACCCCTAACTGAATCGCGATTTGTTTGGCATCTCAAACGATTTGAATAGTCACATATTTGAATCGATTTTCAACCGGCTCGTGGTTAATCGTTACATCCCTACCTACCAATCTTATACTGTCCAGTTTTGTTGAATCCATGTGCGCTGTAGCTCCAGTTACATGTCATTTGCTGACAGAAGTTGACCAATGTGGTCTTCTGATACTAAAACCCATCCGCTTCAATGTGTGGTTACTTTAATCACTGAATGAACACAGTGCCACGCTTCACTCTGAAACACACAGCTCATATTTGTTTAATTAAAGCATAGCCTTTGTGATTTGATAATCTTACTGAGACATATTGTGATTTCAGCCCTTCTTTCTTCCTCATTCTGATGTTTGGTTTGCACAATTCAACCTATTGAACATTTGCATGTAATAATGCATCTATTTGCTCCTGTGTGAATGGCCAATTAGATATTTGCATTAAGAATGAAAATATATGGTAATGTAAACTGTAAAGTGACCATTGTGTGTATGTTATGGTATAGTCAGGCGCTTGTAGAGCTTTTGAACTGTGTGCCAGTACCACTTTACTTGGTGATTAGTAGTTTAATCCTGAACAGTAGATGCCAGCTGCCAGTGTTTTTGTGCTATTTCTGTTTACCAGGCAGACACTAGAATACACTTATTCAGAATCACTGAATTAGGACAATACCTGAATGTACTGGAAAGTTCAAAAACTAGTTAATGAACAAATGGAAAGAGAGCTTGTCGTACTTGTTCTTGGTTGTACCTTTGAACCCGAACCCTGATCCTAATCGAAAACTTTACACATGTGAATTTCTCTCCCCCAGGGACACAATGTGGCGTGTGTTTACAGGCTCTCTCTCCATCGAGGAAAAGGAAAAGGGCAGTCAGGTGCTTCAGGACCTGAGGGAGATTGAGTCATGGGTGTATAGGCTGCTGCACTCCCCGGTGCCTGTTGCTGGTCAGCGACGTGTTGACGTGGAAGTGCTCCCCCATGAGCTGCAGCCAGCACTGACCTTTGCCCTTCCAGACCCTTCCCGCTTCAGCATTGTAGACTTCCCGCTCCATCTGCCGCTGGAGCTGCTGGGAGTTGATGCTTGTCTGCAGGTCCTGGCCTGCATTCTGCTGGAGCACAAGGTATGGATGGCATAGACCCTTAGATTACCATATTTGTGTACTGTTTTCATGGTGATACGTCAAAGAACATGGTACCACCATGCTAAATGTGCAGAAATGCCATGGTACTTTTTTGTTAGTGCATCTATGGTGTGGCCATGCTTGTTTTCTCAGTGTATAAGGATGCACCGTATAGCAGTACCATACCTGTTATTGGCCAATTTAATTAATTGGTATTGGTCAATGCTGTTTAATAATAAAAAAAAAAAGTTAAATGTAGTCTTTAGCAAGCCTCAATGAAAATGAATGTTCGTATTGTTTGTGTTTCGTGATAATGCTGTGATGCCTAAATTCACTTAAAATGCATGTTAAATTATTAAATTTTGTGTTTTTTTTTATTTATTTAGACAAAATAGTATTACATATCATTAGTAATAATATTTTATTTATTTTCTAAATAATATAATGCATCATATCATGTCCGGTTATCATAGCATGAAAGGGGTCATATGATGCGATTTCAAGTTTTCCTTTCTCTTTGGAGTGTTACAAGCTGATTGTGCATAGATAAGATCCCTGAAGTTGCAAAGACTAAAGTGTCAAAACCAAAGAGCTATTCTTTATCAAAGTTAAGACTCTACCACGCCCCCCTAAAACGGCTCGTTCTAACACGCCCCCACATATCTACCTCACTATGTGGAAATATTTGCGCAAAATGTGCCCAAATGTGCACGCAAAGAAAGAAGGCGTGGTTTCAGTAACCGCAGTTAGTGTTGAAGCAGCCATGTCAGGGAGACGCTGTGTGTTTCAGAGCGAAAGCAAAAACACTTTATTTGGCTTTCCGAAAGTAGATGCATTTAGAAATCTTTAAGATTACTTACAACAGAACAGCAATGCATTTTATGGACGTCCGTTTTGTGAACCTAGGAGAGATATCACAGTGGAGTCAGCTGTCTTAACCGTGGCTTGTGTACTGCAAACACATATTCATCGCTGTGTCTGTCACGAGACTCTGTTCCCCTTTCGGACATTTATTTTGAAAAATGAAGCTCGCGATTATGGTAAGGGGTGTTACATTTCCGACGAGTGCTTGCGGTGTTCAGCCAATCACAATGCACTGGGTCAGCTGGCCAATCAGAGCAGACTGCGGTTGTCGGAAGGAGGGACTTTGTAGAAAACGAAGTGTTTGAGAGAGGCGAGGCATAGAGGACCTACAATAATGTACAGTATTTGAAAAAGAATGTGTTTTTTGAACATTAAAGCATGTCAACATATTTTGTTACACCAAATACACAAAATAATGATCTTTAAAAAAGCATCATATGACCCCTTTAATACTGGTATATTTAAATTCACTTCTATAGCTATTTTTTTTTTTATTCATAAAAAGTGTGTATAATTATTGACCTGGATTTTTATACAGGATTATACAGTATATATATGGATTTTATCAAATGCATCACTATTTTAAATTGCTATAGCAGTATTGTAATTCAGAATTTACTTTAGAGCTGGTTATTTTTTGACACTCCGCTCATTGATATTAAGCTGAGTGTTTAATTTGACAGTCATGCATCATGAGAGGTAACGGTGTTAATAATTTAAAATATTTGACGCTGTATTTACAGAGAGTGTTGGACAGGCTGACGCTTTAGAGGAAGCGATAATATTAGGCGATTTTTAAAATATAGGCTACACTATGTCTGTGTCATAGATGAGGTTAATAGTTGTCTTTAGATCTGCTGTTTCAAATGAGTCTTCATCATTTTGCCAATGCGGGTCACACTGATAATAACGAGGAGACTTACTCTCACCCTTTGCTGTCTGTAGGTGGTACTGCAGTCCCGAGATTATAACGCCCTCTCAATGAGCGTCATGGCGTTTGTTGCAATGATTTACCCCCTCGAGTACATGTTTCCTGTCATTCCACTGTTGCCCACCTGCATGGCCTCCGCAGAACAGGTAACACGGCATCTTTTTTTGAACAGTTGGTGTATAAACATTAAAGCTCTCTTTGTGTCACACGCATATCTTCTTTTTCTAGCTCCTGCTAGCACCCACTCCATATGTCATTGGTGTGCCTGCCAGTTTCTTCCTGTACAAGTCTGATTTTAAGGTTCCTGATGACGTTTGGTTAGTGGATCTGGACTGCAACAAGGTATATCATCTGTTTAAGCTATCTGTAACTACCCAGACATGGGTTTGTGGATTCTACCATGTTGCAAAGCCTTTAACAATGAATTGTGTATACTATAGTGGTCTTATGTTGCTTCTGTATCTTCATCAATGTAGGTCATTGTTCCAAGCAACGCAGAATTGCTCCCTCCCCTTCCTGAACCTGAGGCCTCTGAGCTGAAGAAACACTTGAAGCAGGTAAGCGAACCAGATGTTCTCTTCTCTCTAAGGAGCCCTACCGTTAGCTCTGAATCTGAAGTGAATACTAACTGGATTCTAGAAGCAATGCATAGTAATTATACTGTCTTCTAACAGCTGCTGTGAACTTGGCCAATTCTTGCATTTAAACTAAAGAGAAGGCTGACAATGGCAAATATATTTTTAAACCCTGTCATTTGAAGCCAAAGGCAGACAGAAAATTAGACCTTTTCTGATGTTTCTAAAGTTTATGTTGACTGATTCATATTTTAGATGATCCTTTATGTATTGTAATGACTGCATATTCTCCCCCTTTTTTTGTTCCAGCTCTTGGAGGTAATAAGTTTTGAGTTTCCCTGTCTATAGACTCAATAATGTTTCTAGTTCTCTCGCTTAACCCTTTACAATCCCACATAGACCCTTATCTAGAGCTTCTTACCTGAATCTGGGCACCTCTGAGCTCAATCAAACCCCATTAATATCAACTGTTTAAACATTTCACTGTGTTGTCATTTAATCATTGTCATATACTGACCAACTTCGGCCTTCCTCATGTCTTTTTAATAGAGATGCATTTAATTTGATCACAATCTGTTGTTTTTGTTTTTGCTGGTCTGCAGCAGAATTTCTCAGCCAAATTGATTTACCATTTTGTTTCATCTTGCATCAAACATAATTATCATGCTGTCATTGTAATAACTCAAGCCAAAATAGTCAATACACTGAATCATCAGTTGTGTCTCACAGACTGTGAGTCATGACTCTTCATTTGCCATTATGAATCACCATAATTCAGGTCCTCTGGTCTTTTTGTACATGAAAAAAATTGTATTTCCACAAAATATCACTAAAATGTCTTTTCTTTTTGGGTAATGCCACCAAAAAGAATAGCCTGTTTCACTTTTTGTTTGTTAAAAGTCCTGTTTCACTCTGAAAAGCATCACATTAATGAAGTAAAGGTCAAATAGGCTAACAATGGCATTGTGTTGGCTAACAACTACCAATTAATATTCGCGGGCAAGTTTTGAGTTTTGAACACATTCTCCAATGACAAGTTTGTGTGAGATCTGCTTCCCTTTCCACCTGATAACCCACCAGTTTTCTTCGGACTGGTGTGTTTTGTTGTGTGTGCACCCTTCCTCCACTCATGTTTGGTCACATGATTTCCCAATCTTTCTCAGTGACAGGTAGTCATGTGACATTTCCTCCATGTGTTCTTGTGTCCTTCAGTGTCTGGTAAGGTTGACTGTGATCACCCAAAAGCAGATCTTCGCCTCTGATTCCAAGGTTCACAAATCTTTGCATTTTGAATGTGCACGGAAAAATAACCTCTATCCCCCCGCCATCAACACCCATAGCCCAACACTCTCTGTGACCTTAACAAATATTGAAACCATACAGATATTTCTTTATTCCATACCATTTGAAAAAACAATCTAAAAAATGCACACACTTGCCCCTCTGTTTGCCTCCATAGCCCCTAACTCTTTGCACTCTTCCTCCCCTTCTCTTTGTGTGATGAAGGACCTACAGAAGGCCCCTGTTTCTCATAGCACTATGTTTGGCTTGAGCATGTTTCAATGCAACTTACATTATGCTCATTAACCCAAAGCAAAAAATCTTTGTAATCGGCTGGAGCAGATTGATGCGATTGGTTTGATAGCGTACCGGCCAAATGGCGTGGTGAGTGCAGGGTCTGATGGAATGCCGGCTGAGAGGCATTGAGTGAGCAGTGGCAGAATTCCCAGAGTGCTTTGTTAATGGCTCTATGTGATGACCGCACCCTTCCCTCTAACATTTTGACTATAAAATCTTTGATGCAACACCGTCGGTTCAGGCAATAGCTTTCTCTCTTATCCCCATGTAACGTTTTCTAAATTTTAAAGGGATAGTTCACCCCAAAATTTTAATTGTCATCAATTACTCACTCTCATATTGTTCCAAACCCATAAGACTTTTGTTCATTTTTGAAACACAAATTATATTTTTTATGAAATCTGTTCTTCCGTTGAAAGTTCATTTCACCAAAACGTTGACGCTTCAAATAATTCATAAAGACATTGTAAAAGTAATCCATATTAATCTTCTAAAGAGACCCAATGGCTTTATATTATGAAGATTCAATTTAGGCAATTATTCATATATAAACATCAAAGCCGACACACTTATATAGAGCTCATCAGATATGGTAAACCGAAGCTCAGATGTGCGTGCCGTGAACTATTGAGATTTTTGTACACGTTTGAGTTTCTGTTTACCATGTTTAATGTGTTCTATGTATGAGCATTGATCAGTATTTATATATGAATAAAAAGTCTAAAATAAAGTTGATATTAAACATACTTGGTTTTGAAAGAAATCAAGGTGTGTATGATGGTGGATTTTTAATTTGGGTGAACTCTTCCTTTAATTATGCATCTTATTTAAATAAAAAGAGTGACTATGCTTTCACCTTTGCCATTCAGTAGATCTTTAGACAGAAGTTGGTAACCGTAGGCCTCCAATGTGAGACGTGATTGCCTGAGGCGATAGTGCTCTTAACATCAGTCTCCCCTGTCAGGATTCATTGTTAAATTGATCTCTCCTGTATCCATTTTCCTCCTCCACCTTTCTCTCTCTCTCTCTCTCTCTCTCTCTCTCTCTCTCTCGCGCTCTGTGTCATTGATTACTCTATGCAGGCTCTGGCCAGCATGAGTCTGAACACGCAGCCTATTCTAAACCTGGAGAAGTTTCAGGATGGACAGGAGTTGTCTTTATTGCCCCCCGGTCGTGACAAAGCCTCCCCGTCCTCCACGGAGTTCAACCCACTCATCTATGGCAATGATGTGGACTCAGTTGATGTTGCCACAAGGTATGAAGTATTGTAAACTGTATCAAATGTGACGGGAATGAGTGGTTGGTAGAGTTGCTATGTTAATAGTGTGTGATTTTGGTGCCTTTTTTGAGGTACCTAAATGAAGCTAAAAATAATGATTCTTATGGAAGCCCAGAACAGCCATAACATTTTTTTGTAGGCTTCCATACATTTCTAAACAATCAATGGGTCTCATTCACTAACCATGTATACATACAAATTTGTCTGTGATATCTGCATATCACAAACGCTTTCACGAACAAAAAAACGCTTTCATCTATAACTTTCATACTAATTCTTTTTTTATTTATTTATTTTTTTTTACGATTAAAGCAACTCCTTAAATTGTTTGGCCATGTTTTATGCAAATTACTGTCCTTGGGTGTTCTGTCACTCATTTGGAATACTTAATTCATTAACATTAGAACAAGGTTAAGAACAAATTCATGTGCGGATGCACGTGTTGTGAATCCGGCGGTAATTTTTCATGAGAGGTTTTCCTGTGTGTATAAATATGAATAATCTACACAATTATTAGTGAATGAGACCTGTTGTTTTTGTTAGTGGTGCAGAAAACACAAAATTTGAACCAAGCCAAAAAAAAAAGATACTAATGTTTGTACCATTCCGCCGTATAATTTACATGATAGAAATGCATTATTATTTTGATCTTGCCATTAGGGTGGCGATGGTGAGGTTCTTCAACTCTCCAAATGTCCTGCAAGGGTTCCAGATGCACACACGCACTCTGCGTCTCTTCCCCCGCCCTGTGGTGGCATTCCAGGCCACATCTTTCCTGGCTTCTAGGCCGCGGCGGAATGGATTTACCGAAAATCTCTCCCATACCCAGGCGGTGGAGTACTATGGAGAGTGGGCTCTCAACCCCACCAACCTGGCTTTCCAAAGGATTCATAACAGTGAGAGACATAGATATACCTCATCCTTTGTCCTTAAGTTGTCTTTTCTTTGACCTCCAGATTTGATTGTCACAGTTCGCCCCCTAGTGGCAGTTGTGATGACTTCTCAATTAGATTTCAATTTGTGAAGACACTAACAGTAAGAGAATTTACCCTCTGTTTATTGACCATGGTGGAATAAATGAATAATGTATGCATAGTTGTCCATCTAAATGATTGCCAGCACTTTTAGAAGGAACATATTAGGGTTTGCACAATGCTAAAATATTGCACAATGTAAACAATCATTTCTGACTTTATTCATATCCGCCCATTCAGGTTTCCTGCATGTTCGGTCTTTTCGGTGTGCAAAGTAATTTAACTTCTATTGAATTCTAATCTGACTCGAATTTAGGTTGAGATGTCAATTGATCATTGGTCATTAGAATAATAATGTTCTAGAATAATTGTCTATCCTATTTAAATGCTATTTTGATTGTACTTGTTCATTTGGATTCCGTTAGCGGACCTCACGGTCACATACTTGCCAGTCTTGGTTATTAGACAGAGATCATTGACTAATATGGCCGCTCCTATGATGGCTGGTTCTAAAAGTACTTTTGTTTAGTCCCCTTAGATCTGTACACACTTGAATAAAGCCATATTATCTCTAGTCAGAGGTCACGACCACTACTAAGATATAAGCCGACCAACATTACTTTCTCTGTTAGTAGCTTTGTTTTGGTCATGCCATAGTTTCCTATGATGTACACTTAGCCAGAGTAATATTACAGTAAAGGTTAGGCTCACCCCATTTAGGTTGGTCGAACAACATTCAGTTGACCTAAACAGAAATTCCCTTTTAGCCCTTACAGGTTAAGTAAACTTGAACGAATACCAAGTGTTAGCCAGATCTCTAAATATCCAGTTGGTGTGCCCCATGCTCCTTCTCAACTCTATTTCTGTTGCTAACCTGATGCAGAAATGCGGTAACAAGGATACTTGTCACACTGAGACAATTCAAACGATACCAAACACGACTGTGAATATCACTTGCATTCATGTAGAACATTATATTATGCTATTGACCATTCTGAGTGAGCTGAGTGAAGGGAAAGATGGGTGAGGGGAAGGAAGTGGATGATAGGTGAGAAAGGAGTTTTCCTTTATCTTCTCTCAGTGAGATGTGGAAACGGATGTCTGTTTGTTAATGCACTGTGTTTGTATTGTCCATATCTCAGAAGATCAAAGTGTCTGAGGTTCTTCAAGTCTTCGTACATTATGTATATAATATGCAAAACTAAAATCAAATCTCAGCTCTGCAGAGGGTGAGAACTCAGCCCCCTCTTCTGTTGTGACTTCCAGTCTAATCGCTGTTGTTTGTTGCAGTGTAAATGCAGCTTTACACTTACCTGCATGTAGTTGTACTATAAAGACTGTCCATTATGTGTTTCCCACTTTGTGTGTTGTCAGTAATTATACTGTGTGTGTGTTTCAGATGTGTATGACCCCTCTCTAATAGGCGATAAGCCTAAGTGGTATGCTCACCAGTTACAGCCAGTATTCTACCGTGTGTATGATGGAAACTCTCATCTGGCGGAGGCGTTGAGTGGACCCCTGCAGGATGAGACCAATGATTCAGACCCAACAGATGACAGGTTGAAAACACCCAATACACACTCATACTTGCAGTACTCACTAACACACATAGACCTTCATACACATTCACATCAACTCATGCACAAATGCTATTGATTCTTTTTTTACATATTCAAAAGTCTGGATTCAGTAGTTTTCAAAATAGTTTTGAGTAGTTTATTTGTTTGTTTTTAATGAAATGAATCATTTTATTTAGCTAGCAAATATTTTCAGTTGATCAAAAATAAAGATTTTTATAGTGTAAAGATTTTTAAAGATTAAAAATAGTAAAGATTTACAATTTTTATAGTGAAGATAAAGATTTTTATAGTGTTATAAAAGATTTCTATTTTTAAATAAATGATGTGATTTTGAACTTTCTGTTCATCAAAGAATCCTGAAATAGTTTCCACAAAAATATTAAACAGCGCAACATTTATAATAAGAAGAAATAAGCACCAAATCAGCATTTTAGAATGATTTCTGAAGGATCATCTGACACTGAACACTGGAGTAATTTTATATATATTAAAATAGAAAACCTTTATTTTAAACTGAAATCCTAAATTCTAAAAGCAATATTACTGTTTTTAACTGTATTTTTGATCAAATAAATGCAGCCATAGTGAGCATAAGACACTTCTTTCAAAAATATTACAAAAATATACCAACCCCAAACTTTGGAACTGTAGTGTATTTTTACAACTGTTTTTGTCTATTTTAAATAGAACTTTGTATTTATTTGTTATTGGTGATTGTTTATCTCAGTGACAGTGACAGTGAAGCATACGATGACTCCAGCTCTTCCTACTCATCTCTGGGAGACTTTGTGAATGAGATGATCAAAGGGGACATACAAGGGGACACACCAAGTAAGCTTCTCCATTTTTAATCTCTTTCCTGACAGCATATCGGTATTTCACAATAGTACTGTTTGTACTATATTTTTGATTAAATTAATGCAGATTTGTTGAGCATAAGTGCCCTATTTAAAAAACATTAACAAATTTTACCAACCCCAAACCTTTGAGCGGTAGTGTATATAAATATTTAATCTTTAAGTATCAGAAAGAAAATCTTCAGTGGTATATTAACTTTTGCTAAGGGTTTGATCATTGTAAAATTTCACTAGTATTGAGTAGGGATGCAGCGATTTTGCGATTAACCGCGCTTTAAAACGTCAAGGTTAATTAATCGTAAAGGTTACGCTAAACTGAGTGTTTCTGTTTCATGGAACAGAACTGTTGCAGCTTACGCAAAACGAAAAAAGTTACACTAGCGGTGCACCAGCTTAAAATGACGTGCTTATCAGAGGCACAGAGGCTACTACATGCATTAGATTAACTGTGACAGAGGGACCAAACAGCAAAGCTTTATTTTCACCAGAGAAATGTTTGTCGATAGTGTGGGACCATTTTGGGTACACCAAGAATGACCAGGGGGTCATTTAAATATTGCTGTAAAAAACTGCTGTTAAAGAGCGAATACATAAGGGATAATGCACGGCTTGCTGTACATTGAACGATTTTAATGCAAGAGGTGAAGGCAAGAACCACCTGACGCGAAGCTACAGCTCGTTAGCTCAGCATTCTGCCATTCTGCCCGCTTCAGATCAGTAAATGCGGACATTTATTTGAATTAATTAATTATAACATTTAGCTACTTGAATTAATTATTAGAGAGAGAGAGAGAGAGAGAGTGACAGTTGCCTGTGTGAATTAGCCTATCTGCGTCTCTCCAGTAGGCCATTTAATCTATTTTATTAATAAAAGTCACGGGGCAGCATTCTCAAGAAGTCTGTGTCCTCCTGAATGTTTGTACACGTGTGCAGCGCAATCTCCGATCTCACAAACCAAAATAATAGACATGATTTTCTCAGGCCACATGTAAAATCATATGAATTATTATAAAGATTATTAAAATGAACACGTATGGATGACAGTTGATTACAATATTTCAGTTTATTTCCGTCATTAGTAACAGTGATTGTTATCACTTCCCCTCTGGGACAAATAAAGTTAATATTAGTCGTATATAAATAATAGGCTACTTCATTAACTTTGTTATTTACTATCCCTGTAGTATTATTCATAAGTAAAAACCAACAAGATTTTTTTTCCCACCATGTTTCCAAATTCTCTACCCCAGGTCCAAAAGAAATGTAAAGAATGTACTACTTAAGTAAAAAAGTACTGATAGATAGATTTATTTAGCAATTTTATATAGGCTACTTAATTAAATTTTATATTAGCACATATTTTCTATAATCCTACTGCTCAAAATACCTGTTATTTTCCCAAAATAACCGCTAAATGGAGTCGAGCTATATTTTTGTTGTTGATATGGACTACGTTGACGAGAGTGATGTAGTAATGTTCACGATGAAGCTTACACTGCGAAGTACCTGAGAGAAAACAGATTTGACCGTCTGATTTTCACCAGTAAGAAAAAAGTGTTTTAAAGCTTGTTGTTGAGAATAAGGCCTGAAGTTAGGAAGAACATTTTAAGGAAAATATAATTATATTTTCATAATGATTTTTTTTCTTCTCAAACCTTGTCTGTGGTGTAAAAACACCCCTGGCCAAATGCCCCCAGAGGGCATCACTACCCACTTTGATAATTACTGTAGTTACCATGTTCTGAACATCACATCCTTTATTTTCCCCCAGATGTAATCTATCTAGGTGGTTGGTCGCCGTGATTTAGCCAAGTAAGACATGTTCCTGGATCAACATCTTTTGTTGATCCTGGATCAATATTACTGTTCAAAAATATAGACTAAACCCAATCCCTACCCCTAAACCTAACCCTACCCATAATTTATTCCTAAAATCAGAGGGAAATGATAGCTGATTAACAAGGGTGTTGAAGCACCTAACCCTGATTGTAAGCCTAAAACAGATATTTCCTGAAAAGTTATCTCTCAATTCTGATTGGTTATTTGGAATGTTGTTCCAGGATCAACAAGGATGTTGATCCAGGAACATGTTGAACTTGGTGAAATCACGGTCACCCTAGGTGGTTGAATAAAAATATTTGGACTTTATATCTAAAAATTACCTCAACTTAGCACCAGCAAGCTTGCTAGCTAGACAGTTAGCATCAGCTAAAAATATTAAATATTAAAATCAATATTTTATATTGTTAATCCAAACAATATAAAAATGTATACTGTTGATAAACAATATAAAAACAGATGTCACATAGGGCTAAATGCATAGCATTTTAATAAAACTGTTATCGTTACGGCAGTGGGGAATATGAACGTGCATGAGTTATTTTATTTAGTCTGTGTTATTTTAATGTTTCGTTTTTGTTTTTTTTACCTGAAACATAGAGACACTGATAGATGTGTCTGCATTCAAGCATTTCAGTTGGCTTAAATAGATCATCCTTTACAGCAGATTTAGTTCACAAACAACTGACAGTTTTGACCTAAATATGATTTTCAGTTACAATAATTAATCCTAAAATTCGACATTAGTAACTTACTTTTACATTTACATTTAGTCATTTTGCCAACGCTTTTATCCAAAGCGACTTACAATTGGGCAATACATTAAGCGATTCTTCTTAAAGAGGCAAACAGACACAGGAAGTGCTTGAAATACCATAGTTTTAGGCATTGTTCAAATAAGTACAAGCTAGAAAAAGGAAGGAATAAATAAAGAGAAAGAAAAAGTTTTTTTTATTTTAATTTTTTTTAGCAGCATCAGTCGCGCGCGCGCGCTCACACGATCTTCCGGTTCTTACTTGTGAATTCAGTTCACTGGAGACTCGCACTAAACGGTTCATTTGAATCAGTGAGCTGTCGACTCGAGAACAGCTGCTATCGGTTCATTCTAATTCGTGAATGAATCGGTTGGTGCGATTTGCGAACCGATTTAAAAGGTTCATTGAAAAGAATCAGTTCGTTCTTGAATCAGACACCGCTTCTGTGTGTCGGAGCACATGATGTATTATAAGGAGTAACGATTTGTTTTATGAAATGTAGTGAAGTAAAAAGTACGATCTTATGCTTTGGAATGTAGTAAAGTAAAAGTTACTCAAAATAAAACTACTCCAGTAAAGTACAGATACTTTAAAAATTACAGTAACGAAATAAAACTACTCCGTTACTGTCCACCACTGTAAATAACACTTTAATATCTAAAGAGTGTTCATGTGATTTTATACATTAGTAATCTTGGGAAATTAATAAATGCGTAATAATCGTCATAATCGTAAAACCGTGATTATTCCTCAGACAATAATCGTACCAACAAAATCTATAATCGTTGCATCCCTAGTATTGAGACTGACTATTGAAATTTCTGGTATTGTTGCTGCATTACACACAAACTTGTGTTCTCTTTTATACGGTTCACCTTAATCGTATGTGTGCAGGTAACCTGTATAAAAACCATGGCACCAGTTTCAGTCTGTCCAGTCTGGCTCTGCCTAATAAAGCACGAGAGAAGAACACGCCGTTCCCCAGCCTCAAAGGTACATACATCCCCTCAGATCTCTCCATGTGACCTTCCTACTCATCCACCCATCTCGCCCTGTCTCATTCCTCCATTCTAATCCAGTTATCTTCTCCTCCTCTTCTTCTTCTCCTTCTCTCCAAACCCTTTCTTTATCTTTCCTTTCCCTGTCTTCTTCATTCTTACTGCCGTCTTTACAAAGACAGTGCTATTAATGGTTGAATCACTCCAATTAGACAATCTTGTTGTATTACCTCCACCGCCCTGTCTCATTCCTCCATTCTAATCCAGTTATCTTCTCCTCCTCTTCTTCTTCTCCTTCTCTCCAAACCCTTTCTTTATCTTTCCTTTCCCTGTCTTCATTCTTACTGCCGTCTTTACAAAGACAGTGCTATTAATGGTTGAATCACTCCAATTAGACAATCTTGTTGTAAATTCAAGTAATTTAAAGGGGCCATATGATGCGATTTCATGTTTTCCTTTGTCTTTGGAGTGTTAAAAGCTGTGTTTGCATACAGAAGATCCATAAAGTTGCAAAGATTAAAGTTTCAAACCCAAAGAGATATTCTTTATAAAAGTGAACGCTCATCCATGCCCTCCTAAAACGCCTCGTTTAAACACTCCCACACATATCTACATCACTGTGTGGGACGATTTGCATAGCACCGCCCAAATGTATACGCAAAGAAAGAAAGCATAAATTTTATTCTCGCTGTAATATTGTTGACCACCATGTCGTGGAGATGCTGTGTTTCATTGCAAAAGCCAAACTACTTTGTTTGGCCTTCCAAAAGAGGATACAACTAGAAGTGCATTTTACTGTACGGCATTTTAGAAGTTTCCTAAACTTGATAAGGGGCGTAACATTTCCAACACACGCTTGAGGTATCCAGCCAATCACAACACACTAGATAGCTGGCCACTGTGTGGGACGATTTGCATAGCACCGCCCAAATGTATACGCAAAGAAAGAAAGCATAAATTTTATTCTCGCTGTAATATTGTTGACCACCATGTCGTGGAGATGCTGTGTTTCATTGCAAAAGCCAAACTACTTTGTTTGGCCTTCCAAAAGAGGATACAACTAGAAGTGCATTTTACGGTACGGCATTTTAGAAGTTTCCTAAACTTGATAAGGGGCGTAACATTTCCATCACACGCTTGAGGTATCCAGCCAATCACAACACACTAGATAGCTGGCCAATCACAGCACACCGTGCTTTTTAGAACGATAAGCTTTGTAAAAATCGACGCGTTTCAGAAAGGCAGGGCATAGAGGAGCAACAATAATGTACGGTATGTGGAAAATAATGTGTTTTTTTTTTTTTACCTTAAACCGCATAAACACATTGCATTACACCAAATAATGTTCTTTTTAGCAACGTCATATGACCCCTTTAAGGGTCAGATAAGCAGATGTTAATTCTACTTCAGTAATTCTGTAGTTTAAGGAAAAGTAACACTATGTCTGTTTAGTTCAGGCATTAGGTTTAGAAAGATTCCAACCTCAGCTGTTTAAAAGGAATGTTTCTTCATCTTAGTTGACTAGTTTTAATTTTTCTACTTTTTTCTCTTCTTCCTTTATAATTTGTTTTATTAAAACAAATATATTATTTTAAAGAATATTTACATTTTGATTTAACAGAGGACACATATCAAGGTTTGTGGGAATGTTGCCTGATTTCTTTACCCTAACCCACATGTCTTTTATCCAGTGTTGCTGCCCAGAAAGTGACCAGTATCTTGCCTCCTCTTTGCACTGTGAAGAAACAGAAAGGCGTAGACATAGTCACTTTCTAAGCTAGCAACCACAGTTCTTATAGCTGCTGTTGTTATTGTTGACTTTATTTTCTGTTTGTTTATGATTTTGGATGATTGTATTGCTCAGACGATGCTGATGACAGTCCTGAGAGTCCTGGTATGTTTCATATCTGTATCCTGCCCTAATGATGAAACCAGTTGCTGTTGATATAAATATAGACCCTTTGAGTCCTGAGAGAATGAGAAACTCTGCCCACTTTTCTCACTCTGAACCTGACTGACAGACTTGCATTGGTTCCTATCTCCTGTCCTGGATGCTTCCTTTTACACCCCTGAATCTGAACTATAGCGCCAAACAACTGATAATGTGTGCTATTTCAGGGTTGGAAAATAAAATCTCGTGGGACAGCAGTTTGGAACCTCTAAGATAGAGGATATATCTGTGCTCACATATATCCACTATGCCTTTCCTTCTCCTCGTTCCTATTCTGTGATTATTAGTAATGAACATAATAATGGTGGCACCACTTAATAGACAACAGCCAGTTTGTGGTTGCATTTCGAAACATTTTTCTTTCTATACAGAAAGGATGTTTCTGTAGGAATGGAATGATGTGATTTTTGACTGCTCTTTGTGTCGTGTGCGGTGTGTTTTTGAAGTGATCTTTCCTTCATTTGTGTGTCATCTCAATTGGAGACAGAGTTGAGGTCTGTTCCATTTCAATTCCAACTGAACTTCTTGGGTGAATTGAAGATAACAAAACCATTACAGTACATTGTGCATTTCAAGCTCTGTTCAGCTTCAGAACTGAAATGTAGTAAACTTGGATGATGGGTTTCCACCAAAGTCTCGATAAAGAAGACTTTGAAGTCTGGTGGTTGTGTAGGTGTTTTAAGATAAATCGGTGATATGTCAAGGGTTGTAGCTTGTATGCACAGATATTGTGCTGCTTTAAGCAGAGCTGGGTACAGGAGAAAACCAATAGAGCTCTCCTGGGGAGGCCAAACCATTCCAGCTAAATTGTCGACTGGTAATAATTTTTTTTCTTTTAATGTTCAGTGAACACACAAGCACACCCCTTTTCAGAATAGTTTCACTGCCTCTATTGACCAGTGGTTATACTGTGCCAATTTGAAAAAGGTGCTATTGGCCTTGTTTTCTTTAACAATAAACAAAAATCAATTTGATGTAATGTTATTAAAAATGTGCCCTCTTTGCTATTTCCAATAAGTAATTTTTTGCTCTTTTCAGAGTTTATATTCCTCAAACAGCATCAAAATGTACAGGGTTTTCAAATACAGTATACTATGTAATATAACAATATTAATCAATGAGTTATGACTATTCTGAATTTTAAAACTCACACTGAGAGGAATGAATCTAGATTTCATGTCATGTTGAATGTGGTAATTCCTTTAAAGTTGTGATGAACCAAAAGGAGCAGCATCTATTCTTCTGGATTGTACATACAAATGTAATGGATTATCAGAAAAAAAGTATTTTGAATGGGGACTTGGTTCTATTGAGTCTTGAGTCTTTTAATAATTGAAACATGCACAAATGAATTGTTCAAGTTAAGATGAGTAACATGCATTTACAAAATAGATTTCATGGCAACTTTAAAGATAAAAATATTTGAATTCCTTTATATATTATTTATTATTTAGGGCTGAAACGTTTTTATAACATTACTGGTTATATTAGCCATGGTATCTGTTTAGTTTTTGTTATTTTCATGAATTGAGTTTTGTAGAATAGCTTCATTCTATCATTAATCAAATGTAATCACAGTTAATCAAGACCTCCCAAATCACAAGCTATTCTGACCAAATGAAAGTCTGAAATGCTTGTATCTTTCTGATTTCCGTCTTTCTCTCATTTTTTCCCTCTCTCTTTCTCTTTTTTCCTCTTTTCTCTCTCTCTCTCTCTCTCTCTCTCTCTCTCTCTCTCTCTCTCTCTCTCTCTCTCTCTCTCTTTCTTACATGTTCCATGCTCTCTGCTGGTTTTCTCTGTTGTATATGTACATGTGTCCGGTGCTTGTGGTTGTGGGTTGATGTTTGGACTGGTTCTGTCTGGGCCGGTGTTGTTCTCTGTCCCCTCTTTGACCCCCTGCACTAATTCTGGCTTCTGTGTCCAGTATTTGGGCTAAATTCTCTAATGGAGATTGTAACAGAGATCGGCCCGGGGAGCGGAGAAGGTGGGTTCTGCCCTTTGCTGCGTGAGCTGCATGCTTCTCCAAAGCCAGTCAGCTACATCTCCCAGCATCCTGTTCCACCGTTGCTTCCTCATTCCTCACATCCGACGGTCACCTAATGTCAGATGTCAGTCACTGTGATTGTAACCATTTGACTCTTTTGTTCACATGTCATGTCTTCTGTTGATGGACTGGGCCTGTAATGTTGTAGAAAGAATAGGACTTGTGCTATAGCATATAGAAATTTTGGGAAAAGTGCAGGTTAGAGAGATTGAAGATCTCAGTGAGGCTTGTCTAATAAGCTCTTGGCCGCATTTGGATTTTGGATTATCCTAGAACTGAGATGAAGTTGTTTGAGAGATTGTCCAGAATGTGCAGATCTAGGTAGAAAGTGGCTACTTTGACTGCATTTTATTTATTTGTAAATGAATGCTGGTTTTTGTGGGGAAAAAGGGTCAATTATTCAGTTGTTAGTGCAGAATAAACTGATTCATGGTTATTGAAGATTGTTCTGTGCCACACTGGGGTCCTGATCATCCTTTCTGTGTTCATCCAATAATGACCTACTGACTGTACATTATATTTTAAGGTTGGTAAGATTTCTTTATTGATCACCAAGGCTTCATTTATTTGATCAAAAATGCAGTAAATAATCTATATTCAAATATAGTAAATACAGTAATATTGTGAAATAATGTTCAAATTTAAATTAACTGTTTTGTATTTTAATATATTTTAAAATGTTGTTTATTATCAATTCTCAGAAGCCATTACTTCAATCTCCAGTGTGACATGATTCTTCAAAAAATATTCTAATATGCTGAGTTGCTAATATTTCTTATTATTATCTCTGTTGAAAACTGATTCAAAATACCTCTTTATGACATATAGTTATTCAGACTTCATTATGAGGCATGTAAGTCTGAAAATATTCCCTTGCCCAATCGAACGTGTAATCTAACCACACAGTGTGAAATGTGTGTAAAGATGTCCATCTGTTAATGCCTTTGTATGCAGCACAAACCATCCATGCACCGGTTGTGCTTTACGCATGTAAATGTTCAGATGAATGCACAAATGCACAGAGGCTGGATAGACACACACACACACTGAATTGCTTTGTGTGTGTTGGTGTATGTACTGTTGCCATACACTCACAGCTAAGTGTGTGTAGTATGATCATCTGAACTGAGAGGGCTTTTTTCGTTCTTTTTTTTGTGTTTCTTGTTGCCATGCAGTCTGTTTCTCACTCATCCATTCTTCCACTTATCTTTCTCACTCTGTTCTTTGCCTGTGTGTGTGTGTGTGTTTCCTCCAACAAGCGTCATTGTTCCTGTAGCTCTCCTTACTGCTCCAGTCCTTCAGTTGCACCTCTAACTGTCAACGTTAGCATCATTAGTCATGTAATACCCCCTTACTGCAATGTCCAAAATACTGAGGCGCAAAGGAAAATTTGCAAGTTGGTTGAGTGTGTGAATCTGTTAAAAGATGTATGTGTGTTGCCCTTTATTTAGATTGATTCTGTACTATTACCAGATGCAGGGTTAAAACATCTGTGTAGAGGCCATAGACTGCACTGTGTTTTAATGCTGTAGTCATTGTGTTTCAGCTGTGGTGTTTATTAGATGTGTGTTCTCAAGTGAATTTTTTATTAAATAATTTAAATGAATTCACACTTTATTTGTGTGTGTGTGTGTGTGTGTGTGTGTGTGTGTGTATGTAGAGGTGAGTAGTTTGGTGGATGGGTGGGTGTTGACACATGGAAGCAGGTTTCGTGACACACACATACGTTCATATAAGGTCTATATCCAGTCTGACAAAGTGAATGGTCTGTTGTAGGTGCTCGAGCTCCCAGAGCGCTGGTAGATCAGAAATCCTCTGTTATTAAGCACAGCCCCACCGTCAAGAGAGAGTCTCCATCTCCTCAGGGCAGAGCCAACAACACCAGGTACTGCAGTGACGCTCATATTAATTCATTTAGGCACTTTTATCTGAAGGATGTTGCGAATTAGAAAAATGCAAGCAGATGTGATTACTCCAAGCAAGAAAACACTACAAGTAGTGCTATCATGCATATATAACAAGAGTACAATGGTGACCACCCACTAGTACTTTTAATTTAAATACAAATAATATAATAATATAAAATGTTTTTATATAAATAATATTTAGAAATACATTGTACATACATTATCAATTTATACATGCATGGTTCTTTTCTGTTTGAAGTTATATTTTAAAATGTAATTTATTCTTGTGGTGGCAAAGCTGTCATGTTAGAATGATCCTTCAGAAATCATTCTGATTTGCTGAATTTATGCTCTAGAACCATTTCTCGTTATTAATGTTTAAAGGACAGTTCAAAAGAACAGCATTTATTTGAAATGGAATTCTTTAGTAATATAATGTATCTTTGCGAAATAAAAAGAATACATTAAAAAAATAATAATAATTCTGTCATGATGCCCTAACTGATATTGTTAAAAATATAGGTATTATTAAAAATATACCATTAATTTATAACCTCAGAACAACAAAATTGTTAAAATTAATTATTTTATGGCAAAAAATTAATGGGATTTTTACTTTTTTATCCCTTCTGTTGTGCTCTGTTGAATGCCTGTGAAGTGAATATGTGGCTCTTCCTCTTTTTGCTGTGCAGTGAGAACCAGCAGTTTCTTAAGGAGGTGGTCCAGAGCGTGCTCGATGGGCAGGGTGTGGGTTGGCTCAACATGAAGAAGGTACGCCGCCTGCTAGAGAATGAACAGCTGCGAGTCTTTGTGCTCAGCAAACTCAACCGTGTGGTCCAATCAGAGGAGGACGCTCAGCAGGAAGTTATAAGAGACGTGGTAAGTTGGAGTGACAAGTAAAACAACAGTTGATGAACAAAAACTCTACTTTGACTTGTGCTTTATTTATTATATGGTTTTGTGTGCCTGTTTATATAGGAGATAAACAGGAAGGTATACAAAGGCATGTTGGACCTATTGAAGTGCACAGTGTCCAGTTTGGAGCACTCATACACTAATGCTGGCCTGGGAGGCATGGCCAGTGTCTTCAGTCTGCTAGAGATAGCACGCACCCACTACCAAACCAAAGGTAACTTTCATTCGAATGTCCAAATTAAATTTTTTTGTTAATATTTAGCATCAAACATGGTTTCTGCCTGCGTTCAGAGCAGTAGATATATACCAACACAAAGAGTTTCTGCTTTCTAGAAGGTTCTTGTTCCTCTTCACAGCCGTGTGAATCTTGGTGTCAGACACTTTTACATATCCTTGGGTTTCAGCATTTTTTTCTCTACCTGTTTGGAGAAATCACCTGTAACCTACCTTCAAATTTAACTTCTATCCTTTTTGTCTCCATGTGTCTTTGCTGTTTCCTCTTCTTCCTTTTTCCCGTGCTCTATTTCCTCGGGGCCCACTTGTGGCTCGCAGACCCAGAGAAGCGGAAACGGAGCTCCATGGAGGGTGTTAGCAGCCCAGGCAGTAAGGAGAGCCCATCGGGCCGAATGGAGAGCGCCAGGGCGGCAGGCGTGCTCCTGGTACCCCGTATCCAATTGCCACCACCCTCTACTGAGAAATCGTCACGGCAGTTTGATACCCGGAGTCTGAACGAGGAGAATTTTATTGCCTCCATTGGTGTGTAAACCGCAGTCCCCATTGCATGGCCCCCTTCTCGCTGCTTGTTACGTTCCCTGAGCTCTCTGGGAGCCACCTGTCCCTTAGGGCCGCATCCTCTATTTCATTAACTGTCTACACCGACTTTGTGCCAGAAGTTAAGACCTAAGTTGGCTCAAGAGTTCTTTTACCAGAAAACTAAAATTGTGCCATAATTTACTCATCCTCATGCTGTTTCAAACCTGTATGACATTCTATCTTCTGTGGAACACAAAAAAAGATGTTTTGAAAGTCATTGGGGTCTAAAACATTGCACTGGGACCCTTCATTGATGGACAGAAAACAAATTTACTATCTACTTCTACTTTTACTACTACTTCTACTTTCGTGTTCCATACAGGTTTGGAATGACATGAGGCTCAGATAATGACAGATTTTTTTTTTTGGTTTAAATATTCCTTTAAACATTGTAGTATGAGTGATCCTTCCAAAAACAGTTGTCAAATTCTCCAGTTCCATAGCTTTTGAAGCCAACAAATATTTTAAGGTGGCATTGGTTGGTGTAGACACATCAGTGGAATATTGTGATAGGTATGAACCCAGTTTATGTAGACTTCTTCTGGAATGTTCAACGTGTTTTTTTTTTCAAATCCTGAATGCCAGTCCTGACTCCCCTTAAATCCATTGGATGCATGTTAGTGAAAGACCTGCAGCTAACTAAGAGTGAAATAGTGGGACGGTGAAGGTCTTGGACTGTACCACTACTCTCTTTAAAAGGGTCCTGAGCTGTTTCCTCCCCTGTTAACAGTCCTATGATGACCACAGACGTCTGCTTACATTAAAAATGTCTGAAATGGCTTGTGGATTTTTAGGCCCAGGTCTCTGATTGGCAGTCATATCTGGGTCTGTGTACAGGGGACCGTTCACCCTCTCCAAAGCCCAACCCTCATAACCTTGCCTTGTCTGTCCTTTGGTAATAATGCACCTGCAATTCTACGGAATGTCTTTGAGACTGCACCCCCTGCTTTTGCAACAGCTCATTTCACCCACCAGCTGTGAGGCTGATTTGTCGTCCTCATCTCACACCTTTTGCATCTCCCAGGCCATCCACCCTCGCCTTGGAGAGCCATTTCCCATTATGGATGACAACAATGGGGAAAGAAAACTGAGTCATGAGGCTGATTTTGTGAAATCCATCATTTTGGCTCTTCAGGAACAGGGTCGCAGAGCTTAGGATGTTTTGTAATGGGACTCAATTAGCTTTAAATGATTGGATGGTTTTACGTGACATCAGATCCTTCATTTAGCTTGCATATGGCTGTGTGATCATTGCAAAACATCCTTGTTTTGAAAAATTAGATTTTGCACTTGTTCAGTTTTATTTGTTTTTTGAATTATTTTTCTCTTAAAAAAAAAAAAAGAAAAGAAAAAAGCTCATCCTCCATATCTGACCATTCAACTGGCTCTCTGATTCTCTCTCTGTCTTTCTCTCCTTGCTTGCAATGCATCTTGGGTAGAATTGTGGAGCAAGCACCAGGATAACAGAAAGCAAAAAGCTTTGGATAAAGAACAGAGTAAGATCACTTCCCTAAGCACCCAATTAGACTTTCCTTTGCAGAACTGCAAAACAACTCTGTCCTTCTACCTGCACCAGTCCTCTTCCCTTAAACCACTTTCTATTGTGGGGTGAAAAATTAGATTTTGCCCTTTTTCAGTTTTTTTTGTTTTTTGAATTTTTTTTCTCTTAAAAAAAAAAAAAGCTCATCCTCCATATCTGACCATTCAACTGGCTCTCTGATTCTCTCTCTGTCTTTCTCTCCTTGCTTGCAATGCATCTTGGGTAGAATTGTGGAGCAAGCACCAGGATAACAGAAAGCAAAAAGCTTTGGATAAAGAACAGAGTAAGATCACTTCCCTAAGCACCCAATTAGACTTTCCTTTGCAGAACTGCAAAACAGGGACTCTGTCCTTCTACCTGCACCAGTCCTCTTCCCTTAAACCACTTTCTATTGTGGGGAGAAACAGAATCTGCCCCCAGATATTCAACTACTTTTCAAAAAGCCCATTTAGACATGTGGCCCAAACATTGTCAACAAATAAATAGCATTTATTTAAAAGGAGCAAGGTATAAAGTTGCAAAGTTAAAATTTGCAATCCATTCAGTCAATTTTGAGGTTTAAAAATAAGTCCTGAACACATAAAGATTTAGCTTATATTGAAATTAAATCAGTATTTGGGCCAGTATTTCTAAGTGTGCAAATCCAACTCTTGACTAGAGATGTGCATTTTGACAGCTTGAGTACTTCGCACATATCAGCTTGGGCTACTTGAGAACTCTGGGTGGGAACTGAGCACTTTTTTTATATCACATCTTTCCGTTTTATTTAAGCATCTCATGCCATGAGCTGAGTGTTTTTTAAGATTTGCTGTACAAATCTTTTTGGTCTAGTTTAGTTCTTTTAATAGTTCATTTAAAAATGCAATGCAAGACCCCTGTGCTAGAATGTGTGCCTGTGTATACACTCCGTGTGATGAGTGTCGTTTCTGATGCGGACTGAAAGTCCGTCTCTGTGTGTAGGTGGGGTCCAATCAGAGCAATCAGACTACAAGGTACCATCCCGATATACTGTTGTAACCAATCACAAAACGATCAATTAATTAGTCAATGCTTTCACTTCATAGTACTCATGCTCATCCCTATTAATGACTGGTTTGTTTTGTTTTTACCTTAGCGACTTTTCTTGAAAGCATTCACATTTTTTCAACCGTGATGGAATAGATTTATCCCACACGCACCTAGATTTTTTCAATTTTTTTGTTGAGTTCCTACATTTATTTATTTTTTCATTGCTGTCAGGTGGTGTAAATAAATGAAAATCTGATGATTTTTGAAGAGCAGTTCTTCTTACAGTTACTTCTCGATGACTGAACACGGTGTTGTCTTTGGTTTTCCACTTAATTTCTTAATTATCTAAGTATGAGATGTGAGATAAACTACATTATGGCACATTTCAGTTACTTATTTCAGTCGAGTATTGAGTGAATTTCAAAGAATCTTGTTAGAGTTCCAAAGACCACATGCATCTGTGAAGAAAATGCTGAAAAAGCCACTAATTTCGCTTTGATTTCACTATGGAAGATTTAAAATACAGCTTTACTATTATTATATTTCTTTTGTTCTTGATGCCTCATACAGTACAGCGTAATTTAACCAAGTTGGGGTTTGCAATCGCAATATTGGTTTCTTCGTTTAAGAAGCAGTGAGTGCGCTAGTTGTAGCTGAAGCTTCCTCCTGTCCGATGGATTAACTGTGTTTGCCTGCATGTGTGACTGCTTCTGTCTGCGTGTCTGTGATACCTAGCGCTACTGTGAACTGATCTGGCCCATTGTCAGCTGATCTGCTTCTGTGAGTTTCCCCAATATGACCGCAATCATTATTTGTTTTTCTCTGCCTTACCTGCGTAGTCTAATGAGTGGCCGCCGGCTGAATGGCATTATTCCCCTCTGTGAAATCGATAACGGTTATGTCACTCTCCAGAACAGAGATGGCTTCAGCTCGCTGTTAGTCATGTGACGTTCCAAAATGCAGCGCAGAGAGTTAATGGATGGAAGAGCTGATTATGTGCTTTCTACAGGGGCTGATGGAGGAAAACAGCGTCTGGAAGGTGGAGACACTGAGGAAAAGAAATCACAGATCAGTGCTGACAGTGGCCTCAGTGTGACGTCTGGCTCACAGGTGGGTTTTAACCTAATATCACAATATAAATCTTAAAACTTATTTACTTATTATTTTGGAATTTAATGCATATAAATATACCTGTACATACTATTGTTCATATTGTTCATAATTTCCTTTTTTCATCTCTGTTCTTCTTGCTCGTCTCCTCTGCAGAAGAGTGATACGGAGTCCCTGGCGAGCTCCGAGCCTCCTGCTCTGACGCGAAGCACCAGCCAGGACTCAGAGGCTAGCACAGTGGTAGGGCACGGCCATTACAGAGACACTGCCATTCTTTCCTTAAAATACACTCCTGCTGATCCAGATCATATGTAGTTCCCACAGACAGTTTTGTTTCACAGTTTTTTACAGACTTATTGTTGTGGCCATACCAAAAATCTATTTATTTCTATCTTGCGTTGTAGACAAGTTTGTTACTTTCTGTTTGTGTAGTGTAGTGTTTGTGTTTATAGATAGCTCACTCAAAAATAAAAATTCTTTCATAATTTACTTTTATCCCCTTATCAATCCAAACTTGATATTTTCTTTCTCCTATAGACCACAAAATCAGACTTTAAGCAGAATGACCATAACAGTAGTCCATACAACTCCGATGCTATCTTTCAGGTGTTCTGAATCTGATATTTGAATATGTTCTCTGAATAAATTATTTAGGATCCAGTCTCTCCTCAAAAGACTTGGAATACAGCTCAAGCTTGAAGCTTTCAGTCAATTGAGTCACTTTTGATTTATATACTACCTTTCAAAAGTTTGGGGGTCAATAGTTTTTTTTTTTTTTTAATTAAAACTTTTAGTAAAGTGAAGTGACATGTGGCCAAGTATGGTGACCCATACTTGGAATTAGTGCTCTGCATTTATCCCATCCAAAGTGCACACACACAGCAGTGAACACACACACACACACACACACCCACACACCCGGAGCAGTGGGCAGCTGGGGAGCAGTTGGGGGTTCAGTGCCTTGCTCAAGGGCACCTCAGTCGTGGTATTGAAGGTGGGAGAGAGTACATTCACTCCCCCCACCTACAATCCCTGTGGGTACGAGACTCGAACCAGCAACCTTTGGGTTACGACTCTCTAACCATTAAGCCACGACTTTTTATTCAGAAAGGATGCATTTAATTAAATAAAGACATGCTTAAGTTTCTTAAGTTACTTATTTATGTTTCAAATGAATGATGTTCTTTTGAACTTTATTTTAATCAAAGAATAACAATAACAAATGTTTCATGAGCACCAAATCAGCATATTAGAATGATTTCTGAAGGATCAGGTGAAACTGAAGACTGGTGTAATAGCTGCAGAAAATTCTGCTTTCCCCTCACAGGGATAAATTGTTTTAAAATGTATTAAATTAGAAATCTGTTATTTTAAATTGTAATAACATTTCACAATATTGCTGTTATTATTGTATTTTTGATAAAATAATTGCAGCCTTGGGTAGCAGACTTTTCTCAAAAACATTAAAAATATCTTAACAACTCCAAACTTTTAAACATTAGTGTAAACAATCAGCTTAATTTCGTTTCCCAGAAAAATCATGCTGATTTTAAACATTTAGATTTTTCAATTTAAAATGAACGATCCCATTGAGAAGCTGCATAATGCCTCTTGATTGTTGTGCTATTGCTGATGTCTGAACTTGGATCTGCAGGTGAGTAACAGCTCAGGTGAGACGCTGGGTGCAGACAGCGACCTGAGCAGCACTGCTGGAGACGGCCTGACAGGAAGACATGCTCAACATCTCAACCTGTCCCGTGGCACACTGTCTGACAGCGAGATTGAGACCAACCCTGCGACCAGCTCTGTGTTTGTCAGTAGTTCTCTCTGTTTTAGTCATTCTCTTCACTGCATCTGATCAAATGAAAGATAATAAAATAATGAATATGAACATGGTGGTCAATGTCACACACATAGGGCAAGACTCATAAGCTGAAGCCAGGAGTGAAGGAACCTGTTGGTGTTAATAAGGGAACACCAGCTCCGCCCCTCGAGGATGTTAGCATGAGGATATATCTGTGTGAGGGGCTGCTGGGTAAGAGTTATTCCTCTTTCTTTTTTTTTAAAATCCATTTAACATTCCTTTCCTTTCATTCATTTTGTTTCCTTTTTTCTTTTCTTCTTTCATGTCCGTTCTCACTGCTTTAGTAATAAACTCTGGCATATTTTTAAATATCTGTGTTCATTAAAATGATGCGGTATTTCCAAAAGTTGTCTCTGTTGGTTTTCCATAACCTCAACATTTTAAAATTGTAGTAACATATCTGCTGCACAAAACAAATCTTTATTACTGACTTTATCCTAATGATTGCAACAGTTTATTCTGTAAATCCTGCTTATGTTCTGACCACTAGAGCTTTGTAAAGTGTTCTGTTAATTTGCTGTTTGCTCTTGAGCTCCAAATATGTCCTCATATTAACCATCGTGTGATGAATTATTGGTTTGCCTATCTCTGACAGCACACAGCTTCGCTTCTAACACTTTCTTTGCCTTGTGCTCTGTCGCCTTTTCCCACTCCCTCTTTTTTCTTTTTCTCCTTCCGTTTAATGCCACAAAGGGCGAGATAAAAGCTCAGTTTGGGACCAACTGGAGGATGCTGCCATGGAAACCTTTTCTCTGAGTATGGCTGAACTCTGCCTTTGACCTTTGGGATGTGTGTATTTTGGGATTGTGAAGTTGTAGTATTAGACACGACATGTCTTCCCTTACATCCATACTGTGGCTGTGTTTAAGTCTTGTAAAGAAGCATGTAGGGTGTTTTTAATTTTTCCCATGAAATGAAATATATTTGAATTTATTGGTGTGTGCATGGTACTGTTTGCATGAAGAGAGAATTAAAATACACAAGCCAGAAGGAGCAGATACGCCAACTTTATTTTGTAATTTAATGTGTTTGTGTGAAATTGAGGGGTGATGAAAGCTGCTTGAGAGAATGTGAATGCTAAAACAATAAGCAGATGTATGGAGGCGTGTGTTATCTCTGTGTTAAAATTAATTTCATAAGGTTTGATAGCAAGCTCTATCTATTACAGCATGCAGTTGCTTTGGGTGCTTGAGGTCTCTTTCTGTTTGTTAATTTATGGAGGGTGTTTTATTTTAATACTCATTTAAAATTTAATACTCTAGTTTTTATGGCTATGTCTTGAACATCTGACATTTACAATAAGAAGTGTTTTATGCTGGCATGTTGAATTGAAATACTGTTTTACTCAAGTTAAGAGTGAAAATGTGTGTATGGGTAGGTAAGGAGCGCTCTACTCTGTGGGATCAGATGCAGTTCTGGGAGGATGCCTACCTGGATGCCGTTATGTTGGAAAGGGAAGGAATGGGGATGGATCAGGGACCTCAAGAAATGATTGACAGGTTAGTATATTCTTTAAATGCCTACCTAATTGTTCACACTGAATCGAAAGCAACACAAAATGAAATTGAAAAACATCTGCATAACTAGTCCAGAATGAATTTCTTTCATTCATAATCCTCTGATTTCAGAAGTTTACATACTTTACTGATAGAATGCAGAATACATACTGGTTGTTCACATGCTTTTATACAAATTTCACCCATCTTCACATTTTCCGCTCCAGGAGAATGAACAACACATTGGAATACTTTTAAGCTATAAGCTATTTAGTTATGCTAGGAATCAGATGTTATCTGTGCTGTTGTGTTTTGTTTATGTTGTCTAAATGTGACTGTGCTGTGGTCTCTCAGGTATCTGTCTCTTGGAGATCATGACCGCAAGAGACTGGAGGACGATGAGGACAGACTACTGGCCACTCTTCTGCATAACATGATCGCCTACATGCTTATGTTGAAGGTATACACAAACACTCACTCATGGATATTTTTCAAGTGAACAGTTCAGTTGTGACATATTCAGCCATTCGGTGTTTCCAAATTATTACGTTTATACACTGATGTTCAAAAGTTTGGGATCAGTAAGATTTGTCTCTTCTGTTAATCATGGCTGCATTTTTGACTATAAATACAGAAAAAACAGCCATTTGCCATTTTAAAATAATGTCT
>NW_015505643.1:1399562-1457873 GCF_001515645.1 Sinocyclocheilus grahami | reverse complement strand
TTATGTTCTGACCACTAGAGCTTTGTAAAGTGTTCTGTTAATTTGTTGTTTGCTCTTGAGCTCCAAATATGTCCTCATATTAACCATCGTGTGATGAATTATTGGTTTGCCTATCTCTGACAGCACACAGCTTCGCTTCTAACACTTTCTTTGCCTTGTGCTCTGTCGCCTTTTCCCACTCCCTCTTTTTTCTTTTTCTCCTTCCGTTTAATGCCACAAAGGGCGAGATAAAAGCTCAGTTTGGGACCAACTGGAGGATGCTGCCATGGAAACCTTTTCTCTGAGTATGGCTGAACTCTGCCTTTGACCTTTGGGATGTGTGTATTTTGGGATTGTGAAGTTGTAGTATTAGACACGACATGTCTTCCCTTACATCCATACTGTGGCTGTGTTTAAGTCTTGTAAAGAAGCATGTAGGGTGTTTTTAATTTTTCCCATGAAATGAAATATATTTGAATTTATTGGTGTGTGCATGGTATTGTTTGCATGAAGAGAGAATTAAAATACACAAGCCAGAAGGAGCAGATACGCCAACTTTATTTTGTAATTTAATGTGTTTGTGTGAAATTGAGGGGTGATGAAAGCTGCTTGAGAGAATGTGAATGCTAAATCAATAAGCAGATGTATGGAGGCGTGTGTTATCTCTGTGTTAAAATTAATTTCATAAGGTTTGATAGCAAGCTCTATCTATTACAGCATGCAGTTGCTTTGGGTGCTTGAGGTCTCTTTCTGTTTGTTAATTTATGGAGGGTGTTTTATTTTAATACTCATTTAAAATTTAATACTCTAGTTTTTATGGCTATGTCTTGAACATCTGACATTTACAATAAGAAGTGTTTTATGCTGGCATGTTGAATTGAAATACTGTTTTACTCAAGTTAAGAGTGAAAATGTGTGTATGGGTAGGTAAGGAGCGCTCTACTCTGTGGGATCAGATGCAGTTCTGGGAGGATGCCTACCTGGATGCCGTTATGTTGGAAAGGGAAGGAATGGGGATGGATCAGGGACCTCAAGAAATGATTGACAGGTTAGTATATTCTTTAAATGCCTACCTAATTGTTCACACTGAATCGAAAGCAACACAAAATGAAATTGAAAAACATCTGCATAACTAGTCCAGAATGAATTTCTTTCATTCATAATCCTCTGATTTCAGAAGTTTACATACTTTACTGATAGAATGCAGAATACATACTGGTTGTTCACATGCTTTTATACAAATTTCACCCATCTTCACATTTTCCGCTCCAGGAGAATGAACAACACATTGGAATACTTTTAAGCTATAAGCTATTTAGTTATGCTAGGAATCAGATGTTATCTGTGCTGTTGTGTTTTGTTTATGTTGTCTAAATGTGACTGTGCTGTGGTCTCTCAGGTATCTGTCTCTTGGAGATCATGACCGCAAGAGACTGGAGGACGATGAGGACAGACTACTGGCCACTCTTCTGCATAACATGATCGCCTACATGCTTATGTTGAAGGTATACACAAACACTCACTCATTATTTCACGTATATTTAAGCGAATATGGATATTTTTCAAGTGAACAGTTCAGTTGTGACATATTCAGCCATTCGGTGTTTCCAAATTATTACGTTTATACACTGATGTTCAAAAGTTTGGGATCAGTAAGATTTGTCTCTTCTGTTAATCATGGCTGCATTTTTGACCATAAATACAGAAAAAACAGCCATTTGCCATTTTAAAATAATGTCTTTCTTTTTTAATATACTTTAAAATATCATTTATTTCTGTGATGCAAAGCTGAATTTTCATCAGCCATTACTCCAGTCTTTAGTGTCACATGATCCTTCAGAAATCATTCTAATATGCTGATTTATTATCAATGTTGGAAATGGTTTTGCTGCTATTTTTTTTTTGGAACCTGTGATACTTTTTTCAGGATTATTTGATGAATAAAGTTAAATCTTTTCTAACAATGTAAGTCTTTATTATCACGTTTAAATCAATTTAACACATCCTGAATAAAAGCATAAATTTCTTTAAAAAAAAAGGAAAAGAAAAAAAATGACTGACCCCAAACTTTTGAACGGTAGTGTATATTGTTACAAAAGGTTTCTATTTTGAATAAATGCTGTTCTTTTTAACTTTTTATTCATCAGAGAATCCTGAAAGAAGTATCACAGGTTCCCAAAAAAATATTAAGCAGCACAACAGTTTCCAATATTGATATTAAATCAGCATATTAGAATGATTTCTGAAGGATCATGTGACACTGAAGACTGGAGTAATGATGATGAAAATTCAGCTTTGCATCACAGAAATACATAATATTTTAAAGTATAATAATATTTTAAATAATAAAGTTATTTTAAATTGCAATAATATTTCACAATGATACTATTTTTTCTGTATTTCTGATCAAATAAATGCAGCCTTGATGAGCAGAAGAGACTTCTTTTGAAAAACATTACAAATCTTACTGATCCCAGACTTTTGAACAGCAGTGTATGTATACATACACTAGCATTGAACAGTTTGGGGTCAGTTATATTTTTTGTATAAGAAATTAATTGTTGTATTTGGCAAGGATGCATTAATTTGATCAAAAGTGACAGTAAAGACATTTATAATGTCAAAAAAGATTTATGTTTCAAATAAATTATGTTCTTTTGAACTTTGTTCATCAACGTTTTCTGGAAAAAAATGCACTACGGCTTCCACAGAAATATTGACTAATATTAATGTTAACTCTTACTGTTACATTTATCTAGGTCGGTAAAAATGACATCAGGAAGAAGGTACGGCGTCTTATGGGGAAATCTCACATTGGCCTCTCACACAGTCAGGAGATCAATGAGGTCCTGGACCGCCTTGCACATTTGGTAAGAGCCAGTTAGATGAAGAGTTACAGCTATTGCATGTAAACCAGTAGCCAAACATATCAGAATTAGGTGATGAGTGGTTGACAGATTGTGTGTTTTGTTGCAGAGTGGTCGGGAGCTTCTCATCAGGCCAAGTGGCAGCCGGCATATAAAGAAACAGACATTTGTTGTGCATGCGGGGACTGATACAACTGGTGATATATTTTTCATGGAGGTATGAGCCCGTGTCCCTCATTTTTGATTTCATTTAACCAGTCTTCATGAAAACATATTGTAAATGAATATTCGGTCCTCCTTTCCTCATCCTTGTGTTTGCTTAGGTGTGTGACGACTGCATCGTCTTGCGCAGTAACATCGGCACAGTCTATGAGCGCTGGTGGTATGAGAAGCTCATAAATATGACCTACTGTCCCAAGACCAAAGTGTTGTGTCTGTGGAGGAGGAACGGTCAAGAGACACAGCTTAACAAGTTCTACACCAAGAAGGTAAGACGCACATCAAAGTAAAGGCATACTGTAGTATACACACACACCACATACTTCAAAATGTGACAAGTCTCATTCTCAATTCAGAAATGTTGTATTGTTTCAGTATAGTCAGTGTAAATAAATCAATGACTACTTCTTTCTCCATTCCTGTGTGTTTTTGTGTGTTAAGTGTCGGGAACTGTACTACTGTGTTAAAGACAGCATGGAGCGTGCTGCCGCACGACAACAAAGCATTAAACCAGGTACATTGTGCATCTTTGTACACAACCATTCAAAAGTTTTGGGTCTATAATTTTTATTTATTTATTTTTATAATCATTTTGAAAAAAGCTCACTAAGGCTGCATTTATTTAGTCCAAAATACAGTAAACTAAAGTAAGGTTTTTTTTTTTTTTTGGAATCCATTTTTAAATGTAATTTGTTCCTGTGATGTAAAGCTGAAGTCTTCAGTGTCACATGATCCTTTAGAAATCATTATAATATGCTGATTTGGTGCTCAAGAAATATTTATTATTATTATTATTTTATTTTATTTTAATTTATTTTTTTTATAAATAGATGTGCTGCTTAATATTTTTGTGGAAGCTGTGACACTTTTTTAAGGATTTTTCAAGGTGCTGTTCAAAATAGAAATCTTTTGTCACATTTTTACAGTCACTTTTAAACCATTTACTGTGTTCTTGCTGAATAAAAAGTATTATAATAATTATTATATTACAATTATAATATATTATAATTTCTTTAAAAAATCTTACAGACCCTGAACTGTAAATAAATTGGGCCACTTTCATTGAGATGAAATACTCAAAGTGGCCCATTTTAACTGAAATTTGGATGTATAATCTTCTGCTTCTTGTTGTTGGAATAAACAAAGTATTTTTTATCTCTCACCGCCATGTGCGTTTTTCCATGTGTGTAGGTCCAGAGCTGGGAGGCGAGTTTCCAGTACAGGACATGAAGACAGGGGAGGGTGGTCTCCTTCAGGTCACGCTGGAAGGCATCAATCTCAAATTTATGCATAGCCAGGTAGGAGGTGTTGCCTTTATCATAACCATGACAAAGTGCTTGCCAGATTCAACACCGCCATTCCTCTCATTCTCATTCCATCCAGTTCTGTTTCTCTTTTCTGCCACTTCTCATCTGTATTCATCTCATTATCCCTCCATGTCTCTTTTCCTTCCTCTCTATCCGTCTTTATATTCGTGCCTTTCTTCCTTTGAGAATTTTTTTGGAGCAACTGATAAAGTAATAAGAGCATGCACTAAAAAAATTAAAAGTGAAACATTTATTTTGATATTAGACTCTAAAATAAATTAAAAGCTGGAAGTGTTGTTCCTGAAGAATCTCTTTGAGGAATTGCTGTTTTCTTTTCTTTTTTCGTTGTTGTCATTGTTGTTTGGCTTTATTTGCTAGATGTTTGTTTTTGGGTTGCATAATCACAAGCAGAGATTAACTTTTTCAAATGTCAGAACATTCCACCCGCTGTGTGTGTTAGTATGATGTGTTAATGGTCGCGGCGCGCAGCTCTGGTTCTTACGGGTTTGTGAGTGTTGGTGTGATGTCGGTTTGTTGTGGTGTGCCAGAGGTAAGACGTAGAACCTTGTGCAAAACATATTCAAAGCGGTAATGTACAAAATACATTGTTGGGGAGCAGGGCCAGCCGAAGCCTTTATGGGGCCCTAAGCAGAATTATATTTGGGGGCCCCTCGGTGCTGCCAATACGACTGATTATTGTCAATGCTTGATTATTCACACACTATAAATCTAACACACCCATTATCAATTTTATTTGTTGTATCTGTGTTGCTTACATCATACCAGTGTCTGCCTGTTATGCTTTTACCCTTCTACGATTTTTAATTGTAACAGTAGCAAACTCACATGTGTGGTCAGGTGTTAATTTGCACTTTAACATTCAAAGTCTTACAGTACTAAGTGGCATACTTAATGTGGTGTACTGAAAAGTAGCTAAATAAACCAGCAGACAGTGCATTTACAGAACAGGGCTGCGTTTCCTAAAAGCATCGTAAGCCTAAGTTGATTGTAACTGCATTGGTGACAATGGTTCTATGATCAACTTAGGCTTTCGATGCTTTTGGGAAACGCAGCCCAGAATGTTATTTTAACAACATCAATTATTAAACACAGCAGCAAGCCATCTGTAAATCAAAAACAACAACTCTTAATCTATTGCTAACTAATTGAGGCATAATGTTGTTGGAATATAATTTCAAAGACCCCAAAGGTAGGCTGATGTAAATAATGTTAAGCTGTTATCAGTACCAAGTCTATGAAACAGAAGCTTATTTTTATTACAAAATTATATACCCAGGAAATTTATTTTTGCACAGTTATTTTTATTTTTACAAGACAAAAACTTTCATCTAAAACTAGCTAAGTAAAAGGTTATATTATAATATATTAAGATCATAATAGATAAGAATAAAAGATAATAAGAAGAACATCGAGGTTCAATTGGTCGCCCCTCCACCCCCGAAATGCGATCGATTTTAACCCTTAGGCTGATGCTAAGCCAGAGAAAGATGTGCTCAGTGCTTTTCATATATCACAACTGTTCAGTGTTTTCAACCACATAAAGTTTATTTAAGGTTTCAGACATTTCAAATAAGTACTTCAATTAGACATTTCAGTTAAATACTAGCAAAAAAAAAAGACATTTATTTCTATGGAAAACGGCAATAATAATGCTTTCAATTAAAATTTGACGATGTGTTTTATTCCTGTCAATTACACATTGTGTAGGGAACTATAAAGTTTACTCCAAGTTCACGTGCCACTTATTTTAATGTATTTCGGGAGAAATGGGGGAATTTACGTGATGTTAATCTGACAGATCCACACGACAGCATCCAGCACGCATTATACTATCAACTAACATGGTCATTAAGGTTGTTTAAACAACAAAACAAATTAATTTACACACATTTGACAATCACAATAGGCTGTATCATATAGGTTATGATATAATTAACAAGTTTGTGAATATTTTAAATAACAAAGGAAATACTAAATAAAAGCGATACATCTGTCATACAGCACTATTGTGCCTGCATGACGCGTTGCTATGGAAATAATATAAGTTATTTAATATTGTGTTTTGTATTATCATTGCAATAATATTGACAATATATGAAGAAAGAAAAAATCAAGCTGTCATTTCATGTACTCTTGGGGGCCCCCTGGTGGCCACGGGGGGCCCTAAGCAGCCGCTTAGTTCACTTATGCTCTGTTGGGGAGATTTAAATAATACATTTCCTATTTAAAAGTTTAGTCACTCTAGTGAATTTTAATTCTAATCTTAACCAACTATAAAAACAAATGCTTTAAACTGACTCTAATGAGAGACAAGCAGGTAATAGTTCTTAAAACTGATTTTATAGATTCTACTTTAAGTGATTAAGACCATATGTCTGCCTTCTGTTCCACCTAATACTGCTGTTCTGGGATTATTTAACCTGGTTATTTGTCTCTTGTTACTTTGCTGCTCATAAAACTAATGTGAACTGAATGCATGTCTAGAAAACAACAGCCTGTTTTCTTTTTGATTTGAAAAAGCGCATATCCCACTGAACTCCCTCGAGGAGAAATGCAGTAGTTACGGAATGCTGATACTTTGGAAAAGACTGGAACAATTAGCAAACAATGCAAACCTTAAATAAGTCAGTAATTTTTTTCTAACATACTCTTCTTTTGCCTGGGTTATCTTAGGTCATAATCTACCACTGCTGTAAGGACTTAAAGGGATAGTTCACCCATTTACTCACCTCATGTCGTTTCAATCCTGTGTGACTGACTGACTTTTGTGGAACATAAAAGAAAATATTTTGAGGAACGACAGGTTTGGAACTAGATGAGCTTGACTAAGTAATGACAAAATATCGCTATAATATGACATTATGGGTGCCTTGCTGTGGTCACTAGTCAATTACTTGAGTCTTTAAAGAGTGCTAACAGGTAAAAGGTCAGCAAAAGAGTTCAGTGCTGTTGAAAACTGTAAAACTTCGAATTTTAAAAATCATTTATGTAGTGTCGTTGTGTGTGTTGTAATGGTTTTGGCACTGTTCTGTTTTGGCTGTAGGCATGTGTGAGCGAGCTAGTCCTCATTGCTGGTGGAGGAGGCATGGAGGGTAATGGGGTGGGAACACATGAGGGGTTTCAAAACTAACGTAAACATAATGGAAGATATTAACAGTTAATGTACGAAGACTTTGTTCTTTCTGGATGGAATCAGCGGTTGTAGTTTAATACCATACGGGTGGGCTCGTAGCACCAGAAGGTGTTTTGTGCTCTTTTTGTCCAATAATAATCCAAACCGTTTCTCTCCCATGCTCTCTCCCCCTGCAAGGAGCGGAAGGTACACAACCTCTGCAGTCTTTGCTTTTTAGTGTGACATTTTCATTTGCTTTTTTCTTTCTTTTCCTTGTACTGTAGCTTTTCTGGCAGACGCCACTTTTTTGTGTGCTTATTTTTTAAATGTCTTTTGTATTATTTTCTCTCTTTTTGTTTTCTTTTTGGTCTGCGTGTGTCTGTCTTTTTTTTTTTCTTTTTCTGATGATGGAATTTTCCATGGATGTCTTTGCATGGGCCCTTTCAGCACATAGGGGGATCAGTGCCATGATTTCGTTCCCACTTTTGGTGCAAATGGTCACAGCTGCAGGTTTATATTAGCTCTTTAGTCTTTAGTGCTTCAAAAATACATCTGTTATACAAGTCTCCAGTGCCTCAAGAACACATCATAAATGAATAGTGTAGAATGAAGGCAGTTCTCCTCTTGGCTGGACAAGTATTGTAAATGCACAGTGATTTTCTTGAAAGCGAGACTCTCTTAAGAGCTATAGTGTTGACTTTTTGATTAATTTAATGCAATTTAATAATGACAAAAAAAAAATGTATCTGGGGTTATTTTTACTCCATAGAATATGAAGACCCATAATGCTGCTCCGGTGTTGAAACCTTTACGGCTCACCATTTGCGTCATTGGCCCATGTAATCCAGTCAACATGGAAACTTCTCTTTCTGTGCAGTCATATTTTTTTGTTCTGGTAGCTTTTCAACAGCTTGCTTATCATGTTCTTTCTTCGTTTCTCTCTAGTTTACAGTAACTAACTGTCCAGATTGTCATCTCTTCAGAAAATACTTTTTTTTGTTTTCCCACAAGTGTGTGATTGAGTTGGTAACAGTGTGTCCTGTTGTTTTTTGTTTGTTTTTGTTTGTTTTTAGGTTTTCATAGAGCTGAGTCACATTAAAAAGTGCAATACAGTGAAAGGAGTCTTTGTCCTGGAGGAGTTTGGTAATTACCCCCATTTTGATTCTAGGCCTGTACGCGACACAGCAGTAACTCAGTCACATGCAGAGCAGAGAAGTTATCATGTTCAGCACTGTTAGATGTGGCGATCTGAACGACTGAATGAGCTTTAGGAGCAAAGGGTATATATATATATATATATATATGTATATGTATATGTATATGACGGTAGGACCATAGTTTTAGTTGTTGCTCCAGTAGTGCATAGTCTAAAAACCTAAAAGCAGCGAGATCCTATCTGCCTCCAGAATCCTGTCCCCCTTGGACCCAAAGCCATTCCACTTGGTGAGACAGTGGTGTATTAATTATTATATTAATATTAGCGTTAGTATTAACACTAGAGACTTTTTTTTTAATTTAGTGATCAGTATTGTATATTTAATTGTGCATTATATGCCATCGTCTAATGCTCACTTAAAATGAATCTGTAAAGACACAAGTAATGTAATAGAAATTTAATTTAAACTTTTTAAATATTATAGAAATATTATGTGACCCTGGACCACAAAACCAGTCATAACCAGTCATTTTTTAATTGATATTTATTCATCGTCTGAAAGCGGAATAAATCAGCTTTCCATTGATGTATGGTTTGTTAGGATAGGACAATATTTGGCCAAAATACAACTATTTGAAAATCTAGAATCTGAGGGTGCAAAATAATCTAAATATTGAGAAAATCGCCTTTAACGTTGTTCAAATGAAGTTCTTAGCAATGCATATTACTAATCACAAATTAAGTTTTGATATATTTACGGTAGGAAATTTACAAAATATCTTCATGGAACATGATCTTTACTTAATATCCTAATGATTTTTGGCATAAAAGAAAAATCAATAATTTTGACTCGTGCAATGTATTTTTGGCTATTGCTACAAATATACCCCAGCGACTTAAGCCTGGTTTTGTGGTCCAGGGTCACATATAGAAAATTAATTGAAATATTAAATGTGATCTTTAAACAACTATCCATTTTTCATACTCTACATGATAATGTTGTGATCCGTACATTCACCATCAATTAAAACGATTGATTTGAGTTTTTAGGGTTACATTTTAGTTATATATTTAAACATAATTTTAATATCATCTATCATGCTTATCACTATCTGTCGAAATATTGTTTTTATTATTCACATATCACACTGAAGTTTAGAAAACGTTTAAATTAAACTGTTCCCTTTTTTTGTTCTTCAGTTAGCAAGCTAATAGCTTTAAGCACTGTTAACTGGTTAAGAAATGCTTTGTTTATTAGCTAAATCAAGATAATCAAGATAACACACTACATTTTTATCTGGCAGGAAGGGGAATAGGATTCTTCCGGTGGATAAGATCTTGCACAACATCAGCATTTTTGAGAAATAATGCACAGTTGAAGTTCTTCGGTGACGAATTAACTGATCAGATCTTTTAATCATGATTACTGCTTTAAGTGATAGTTCACCTAAAATGTTTGTCACAGTCTTTAGAATAGAAGGCTTCATAAAGTTAGATAAAAACTAAACCATGTAGAGATTGTTTAACCCAGGGGTGTCTAAACTCGGTCCTGGAGGGCCGGTGTCCTGAAGAGTTTAGTTCCTACCCCAATTAAACACACCTGAAGCAGCTAATCAAGCTCTTACTAGGCATAGTAGAAACTTAAAGGCAGGTGTGTTGAGGCAAGTTGGAGCTAAACTCTGCAGGACACTGGCCCTCCAGGACCGAGTTTGGGCACCTCTGGTTTAACCGGTCCTTCTGGAGATATGTACAATGAAGGGAGTCTCTTCTGTAGTCACAGAGTCGCTCTAGACTGGGTTAGTGCTGTGTCTTTGTGCTTCCTTTTTGTAATCCGCCCCCTCATCTTTGCTGCTATGAAAACCTTCATTCTCCAGCAGGTAAAGTGCTGTCACCTTTATATTTTCTTCTTCTCTTCCTTAACCTGTCCTCCTCATTTAACTCTACATCTGTCATCATCTTTCATACATCCTCGTTCTCCATTAATGGCTGTCGATCTGCACTGCACTGCCTTGATGTCAGATGTCGCTTCTCCTACACTCGAGTTCATACGCTCATGCCTGTAGTAAAAGTCATTCCATAAGTGATGGAAAAACCCAGCAGACCCCGGATGTCCTTCCAACTTCAGCTTTCAATGATATTCCCTCTCTTACTTTTTCTCTCTCTGATTTCTCCATCTATCCTCCACCACTCTTACTCTGTATTTCTTTTCTCTGGCTTTCTTTCTCCTCCTCGAGCCTGCCTTGATTCAGTTCCCCATTGCATAAGAGATTCTCAGCCTTGTGGGAAACGTCTACCGATGATAAATCCTGTTCAGTCATATGATCTTAATGAGTGCTGCTCTTCTGCTGCAAGATTCAGTGCTCTGTAGCTCTGTCTGAAATGTGGCGGGGTCAGATATAGATGATTAATATTCATTTGTCATGGGCTGTATGTATGCCTCCCCTCTTCTCTCTCTCTCTCTCTCTCTGTCTATCACTCTCTCTCTCTCTCTCTCTCTCTCTCTCTCTCTCTCTCTCTCTGTCTATCACTCTCTCTCTCTATCTATCACTCTTTCTCTCTGTCTGTTTCTGCCCCCTGCCCTTGAATATTTTATGCATGTTATTCCACTGCTGTTGAACTTTTTATTTTGTGTCTTGCACTGGTATTTGCAGTTCCTGAAACTAAAGAAGTGGTGATCCATAAATACAAGACTCCTATGGTAAGATTTCAGTATGCATACAGTACTATACAGTAGAGCTGTAACATCAATACAGATTTCCAGATTCAATCCAATTCAGAAGCTCTAAACTTGTTGCAGTCTGTTTCGCTCTAAATATACAAGAAACGTATAAATTAGTACTGATTCAAATGGTATGTTTTTTTATTATTCCAATAAGTATTTTAAATGTTTTGTGCAATTTTTGAATATTTAATTAAAACGTTTTTAAGAGTACATTTTTCTGAGTAAGACTACATTTTACAGCTAAGTCACATCTGGCAATATCGACAATATTATTGAACTGAATTAAATCAATCTTGAACTGATTAGAGCTGCTTTACAGCAGGATCTGAATTGTCTCCGTAGTTGAGTTTCCATAATTGATTCTATTATTTTCCTATCACTGTGAAGCTGTTTTGTCACAATCTGTATTGTGTAAAGCACTATAGAAATAAAGGTGTCTTGATTTGACAACACTGATCCATCTTAAAGGGTTAGTTCACCCAAAAATGAAAATTCTGTCATTAATTACTCACCCTCATGTCGTTTCAAACCCGTAAGACCTTCGTTCATCTTCGGACATCAGTGGTTCATCCGCAATTATACCAAGCTACAAGCTTCACGTAGCTTCGTATAATTGCGGATGAACCACTGATGTCACATGGATTCTTTTACAGATCTCCTTGCTACGTTTCTGGACTTGGGAACATTTCAGTTGCGTTGCTGTCTATGCAGGGTCAGACAGCTCTTAGATTCCATCAAAAATATCTTAATTTGTGTTCCAAAATGAACAAAGGTCTTACCGGTTTGAAATTACATGAGAGTAATTAATGACAGAATTTTCATTTTTGGGTGAACTAACATTGTAAGGTGTGCCACCAATAAAAAGTAGTACAGAAAACACTAGTATAGAAGGAAAACTTTCTTGGGATTTTAAGAATTAATATCAAGATTGTTAAAATTAAATTAAACAGGAAATCAATATTTTTACCCAGCCCTGCAATAATGGTATAGAGCGAATGTTTTTATTTTTTTTGCCATAAATAACAGCTGTTAATTCTTCTGTCTCGGACAGGCACATCAGATCTGTTACTCTGTGCTCTGCCTCTTCTCCTACATGGCGGCGGTCAAGGGGAAAGAGTCAGAGGGCAAGCCCAAGATGCTGTCCCCTCGTCCACTACCGAGCTAGCACACTTCTCTCCTACGTTTACTTCAACCCTCCAGCTCCTGAACTCCCTGCAATACTACTCCTGTTCAATAGAAGCTGACACTCCTGCCAAGCTCCTTTTAAAGACCTCTGCTCCTGTATCGATTCAAATATAGATGTATTCACATATTCATCACATCTGTCCTAAAAGAAACAACCTGTTCATATAATGTATCTGATCACGTACCTGATATAATATTCCAGTCCTTGGACACTAAAATGCTGGCCTTTCATTTTCATAATAGGGACCAACCAGAGCAAGAACAGACTTTTGACTACTGTCGGTTGACGTCCTCACATTCATACACCTTTTATTTATTTCAATCGGAGGCATTTGGTTGCATGCAGGTCCCATGTGCAGCTCTTCCGAGTTGGCACTGGCATGCAGACATCAGGCAAACGTCTTTCCCCTCTTCAACCCCCTCTGATATCAGTCAACAGTCTGTGTATTTAATATTTGTGCTAAGTTGTACTGTAAATTACAGTCTGTTATGTCTGTGGTGGGTGAAATGTTCAAGTCTTTGCAATCTAGCGCTGCCACCTATGAGGGGTTTGCCTTAACCGTCCGCGACGGAGCAGCTATCCCATTCGTAAATGTTCCATACGCCCTCCTCCACCTGCTGTGAGTGGTCTAAGGTCTGTGTATCTCTTTAGCTTAAAAGGCTCAAACTACTGTACTAGTTCTGCTGTAAAGTTCCCTGTCTGTGAACTGCTGTGTTAAATTTGCATGTCACTTGGGGGGGAAAAATGGATATTTAAAAAAGGAATCTGTACATCTCTGAAGCAATGCTGAAAAAGCAACTAAAATGTTTATGAAAAACTAGTTTGTTTTCTAGATGTGCAATACTATCGCTAGTGGGTACCAAGAACAAGTCCAGTCATGTCCTCAGAGCTCATCCACTGTCCTCCTGTGTTCATAATGAGGAGACCAGAGAGCGGATCAGGCATCACTTCTGCGTTTTCTGTTCATTTCTTGTCGTTATTTTGACACAGCAATGAAAAAAGGCATTATTAATCTATAAGACAGCTGCATTTGGAGATTATTTAAATAGTGATGGAAAATTCTTGTCCAAAATGTCCTGTTTGAAGTGTCCTCTTCCTGTTTGTGTGTGTGTGTGTGTGTGTGTTAGAAACACTGATGGCAAGAGAGTGTGATTGTACGTAGAGGTGCAGATTTTCTCGGGTCATCTCTAAATTTGGCAGTACAGCTGTCACATTTACATATTTTAATATTCTTTTATGTTTTGCTCACATTTTTAGTAATTTAGATGTATGAAGTGTTGTATTGCGTCTCCATTCAATTCAGTTGTTGTATGCAGACTGTAAATGGACTTGAAAAGCCCACTCAATATTGGTTTTGAGATGTAAATAGCACACAAATGATTTCCCGGAGTCCAAGTCTCCCAAAACTGATGTTTTGAGTTGGACAGTGGATCAGGTCTGTTGTTTGAAAGTGTGAGAGAGATAAAGTTGCACATTATTTGGGCTTTCATTTTAGTCTGTATTGTTTAGAACAAGAGGGAAAGGAAAAAATGGAGACATGGTTGTAAATATTTCAGCATTTAAAAATATTTATAGAACCTGTACAGCTTTGGCAATATGAAAATAAAAGATGTCCAACCCAACTCTGTGACTGTACGTATTGTTACTGTATGAATTAGTTATTATATAGCGGACACAATTTTTTTTTTAATTAAGGGATGATATTTGCCTCCTAGAATTTTGTAATTTTTCCTATATTTGACCATATAGAAACTAGTTTATTTCAGCTTTTATTATTTTAGTTATTTGTCAAATACTTCAATTGGAACTTTAAAATCAACATCAAATACAAATGTAACATTTTTATAGTCACCACTATAATAATTTTAAATGAATGAATAGAATCCGTTTTAAATTTGAGTTCAGTTTCAAGTTTTTTTTTTTCTTTCATCAAAAGCAAATTAAGGGATGATATTTGCCTCCTAGAATTTTGTAATTTTTCCTGACCATATAGAAACTAGTTTATTTCAGCTTTTATTATTTTAGTTATTTGTCAAATACTTCAATTGGAACTTTAAAATCAACATCAAATACAAATGTAACATTTTCATAGTCACCACTATAATAATTTTAAATGAATGAATAGAATCCGTTTTAAATTTGAGTTCAGTTTCAAGTTTTTTTTTTTCTTTCATCAAAAGCCTACATATTTGCAACATATTCAAAAACGGACCCAGTAGATTTATAACCACAGCATGTGAGTTTTTGTGTAAGTGCATTAATGAAAAAGAAATGAGACATCTCTGTATATAAATTTATTTTATTGTCATTTTGGAAAAAGAATATCTTTGTCAGAGTACTGCTAAAACATTGTAAGGCTTCAGCTCCAACATTTTTTATATAAACATTGCATTGTTTACGTGGACGCCCATCCAAAAAAGCCCACTGGAGGTGCTCATAATCTTGAGCTCTTTAAATATCAAAATTGTCCATTAACAAAAATTGAGGCTATAGCAGGTTTGCAACTCGTCTACTAATTAGACTTATTAGCCACATGAGCTATATTTGCATTGTTGCTGCATTAGTACAAATTGGCCAGTTTTTCTTTCTATAACAATTTCATATTTGAGGCCTTTCAAGTATCAAAGACCTTATTCTCCACTGCTCATGACAATCACTATACAAGTACTGATAGTAATTAAATTGACTATCCAGTCTCCATACAGTATATCAAAACAGAGACAATTTGTTTTAGGCATCAGCTTATAAATAATTCTGTACCACGAGAAACAGTCGATGGCCCATCACTGTCCGAACTACTATTTACAGTACAAGCAAATATAAATTGAATGGTTCATTACTGCATAAAATGGGGAAACTATTTGTGGGTAAAAATCAATGTATCACATATGTTTATGTGAAGGAGAGGTTAAAGTACTGTCCGTTAAAATAATAATCCCTTAAAGACAAACAAAGGTTGGCTAAAAAGGTTTAGTTCTGTTGCCACCACATGTGAAATACATAAAAGCTAAAAAGGAAAATGATATAATACATCACAAACTCAATCTCAAACTGTGCCAGAGATGTCACTTTGTTGCAACATGGACTATATGACTGATGAAAACATTAGTGGTTCAGAATAAACCCATTGCATAAGCTCAGACTAGTACCATACTTTGGGCAGTTGTCCATACATATGCTAAACATTTAGTTCCAAACAAAATTTCGTCATTAATATATTAAGACTAAAGCCAAATTACCTCTGACAAACTGTCCCTTATATAGTAATAAGTCAAGACAAAGAAAATGACTGCAAGAAAGAGCTGAAGACTCCAAGATCCCTTCAGTAAAAGGCCGCAATAACAGTATTATATTAACTACAGAAGAGCAAAGATCTACTTGCCAAAACTGAAATGCCCAACAGAAAATATTCCTACGACCCAAAACTTTCTACAGTGAAGAGATGTTTTTAAAGTTATCTTGAAGAAACAGATTATTCCTATCATTAACTGTCACTGTAGTGTGGTGGATGAAGAGAAGTGTCTAGCTATCTCCACGGACAGCTTTCCGGAGGATCCTGAGACGGGACATGACCTCATCCCAGTCCAGATATGCTCCTTCTAGATGTCTTGAGTTCTGACCTCGTGACAGGTAGCTCTTTCGGCCATGCAACAGACGCCAGTTATCAAAGGTCACCATGTCACCTGCGCAGAGATGAAATGAACAACCAGCATCAGTCCCCTATTTATACACGCGCAATTCTTATGTTGTCATATTTGGTTTAGTAAGAAGGATAGCAGCAAAGGGAAAGCTTTAGGGCTTCAAAATACTTGAGATAATATGAGATCATTCTTGTGAACATTTTTGAAAACCCTGGAATTAGATTTAAAATGGAAAAGTTTCCAAAGCCTGAGCCTAATCCCAAATTCATAAGCCTTCGAAAATGCTTCATCTTTGTCTATTACGCAGTTGAGACTGTCGACTTTAGTGCAAATGTGAACTATAACACCAATAATCTGATAAGGTAAAGAGGTGAACTGTGTGGTCACACTGACCTGGTTCCATTCTGTATGTGCACATGTTTTCAGGCCTGCTGAGCAGCTCCACGAAGGCCGTTAGAGACGAGTAGAAGGGCTGAACCTGATGCAGAGGCACATCCAGCACCGAGTCTCGTGTGGCGTTGTTATAGTTGATCCTCGTCACCCGACCCTCAGAGTCCACACTGCACATTACAAACTAGTTTGTATTAAAGTTAGGAGGATTTATGAGAACTAATATAGTGTATTGTTGTTTATAATTGCATGGGAAAGCGTAACCAGTACAATTTTGCGTTACACTGAGGAAAGCAAGTCACAAAGGTTTGGAACAACATGTCAATAATGAATTTTCTATTGTAATAAACGCATTCATTGGTAGAAATGTAGCTCTTATGAGTCTCAGTTCTATAACTGACCATGAGATGGTGCTGTTTAACATTATTTACGTACAGTCAGTGTTGATGATGATGAGATGAGACAAAGTGAATCCACTGCATTAGCTATGCGTGATTATGTGTGTATGTATGTGTCTGCTGGAGCCACAGTCTGTCTTACTCTATAATGTGGTTTTTGGACTGCACGCTGAAGTCACAGTAGTCAGCACCGCTGTCTGTGAAGTCCACCCTGAGCGAGGAGAGGATGTTAAACGCCTCAGGATCCTCCCTGCGGAGCTGCTCCGCCATGTGAAACCCATCTACCACTTCACTCTCACCACCCTGATCAGCCTGACAGACACAATGCAGGAACTGCACCTACACACACACACACACACACACACAACCAGTGGTTAATACACACATATAGGAATTACAACAGCAGTCCTCTGGTGAAAAAAAATCACATTGAAGGGAGTCCCCTCACAATTAAAGAATGCATATATTCACTTAATGAGTAAGGTAGCACAGTATGGTGTGTGTGTGTGTGTGTGTGTGTGTGTGTGTGTGTAAACTCACCCCAGGTGGATGGTGCAGAGCAGGGTAATCTGTGTGCAGGCTCAGTTCTCCAGAAGTGTATGCAACATTGTTAGCCATGGGCTTGTCCTGAACTTGCCACGTGTGTCTGTGAAATCACAGAGGGGGCGATGGATCAGGACAGGACAAGACTAAGGAATCACTTCAATGAACAAAGCAGACATTTTTGTTATGGCAACGCAGTGTGAGAACTTAATAGTGATTTTTTTTGGTAGTGAATTCTTGATGAACCTACTCACTGCAAAGAAAAAAAAAAGCTGCAATGCCTATTTTTGTCTTTTTTATTTACTTCATTCAAAAGTACATCTGTGTAAGATAAACTTGTTTTCAGAAAATATATCTTATGTTTTTATATCATAATTATTTTTCCTATTTTACCCATTAACAAATTGCCTTTGTTAGCCTAAAATAAGATTTATTTATGCTTAAAACAAACAAAAACCAAAAACCGTATTGTCGAAAAATAAACTCAATAGATTATCTAAATACAAGTCTTACACGATTTATACTGAAAGATAAATAAATAAAATACATTTTTTAAAATAATTTTAAAAAACAATAAAAACATTTTTTGCAGGACTTTAACAATAAAAAACAAATATGAATTATGTAATAATGTTACAGAGATCCTTGCTTACTTATCCAGAACTAGCCTTTTTGATCCAGTTGAGTTCTTATTAAAGCACTATTTGAAATTTTACCCTAAAAATTACTCGAGTAACCTTAAGTAAACCTTTGTGACTCTGTGCCCACAAAAAAATGGGTATAGAAAAGAATAACCCCCCTTTAAAATAATCTAATTCCGTTGCTTTGAAGCCTGAAACTAAGTTTTATCCAGCTGTATTCACTCAGTGCAACTTATAAAATCCAAGTGAAAGATATACCAATATATCAGAAAAACAAAACAAAAAAAACTATCACTGAGTTGGAAAAAGGATCACCCCCTTGTGTCAGTATTTTGTTGAACCACCTTTTGCTTTAATACAGCCTTTAGTCTGTTGGGATATGTCTCTACTAACTTTGCATATATTTGCCCACTCTTCTTTGCAGAACTGCTCAAGTTCAGTTCAATTTGATGGTGACCGTTTGTGGACTGCAGTCTTCAAGTCATTCCACAGATTTTCCTCAAGAATTTGTTGATATTTTGCCCCATCCATTTTTCCTTCTATCCTGACAAGTGCTGCAGTCCCTGCTGCAGAGAAACACCCTCATAACAGGATATTACCACCTCCTTGCTTTACTGTAGGAATGATGTTATTTAGATGGTGAGCTCTTTTGGATTTCCACCAGAAATATCGTTTGGTGTTGAGGCCAAATAAATCCATTTTAGTCTCATCTGCCTCAGAATCCTCAAGGTGCATTTTGGCAAAGCTCAGTCGTGACTGCATGTGGCCTTTTTTTGAGGAGTGGCTTTTTTCTTGCAACCCTCCCATACAAGCCACATTTGTGGAGAATTTGTTATATTGTTATCACATGCACACGACTACACTTTGTCATAAATTCCTGCAACTGCTTCAGAGTTGCTGTATGTCTCTTGGTTGCCTCTCTGACCAGTTTCCTCTGACTCTTTCATCCAGTTTGGAGCGACGTCCTGATGCAGGGAGGGCCTGTGTTTTACCAAATACCTTCCACTTCTTAATAATAGACTTCACTGTGTTTCTAGGCATTGATAAAGCCTTTGAAATTTTTCACCACAGCCTCCTCCTTTAGCCTGAAGATCCCTAGCCAGTGAAGTCTTGATTTGGCAGATGCAGTGCTTTTTTGTTCCAGTCTGGGTCAGGTGAATTGGCTTTTTGGCCAGTTTGAGTGAGCTCCTGGGGCTAGTGCGCTGTTAAATCACTCAGCCTGTCACTTAACAGGTGTCAGCTGAGAGGGAGTTCACATGCATGGATTTGTGATTAGTACTTCAGTTCCTCTATCTGTCTGTTTCTAGGCTGGGGTATCCATTCCCTCATCTTTTCTTTTTAAAAATGTTCCCTGCATGTTCTTGTGAGAAGCTTTGGTGTCTGGCAAGAAAATAAATCAGAATTTCAATGGTTTTTGATTAATAAAATGGGCTCAGTAAGTCTAGAGCAATGGAACCAGTTTAACTGACTGTAAAGCAAAGCTCTTTCACATCATTTGTGTGTTTTTTTTTTTAACAGAACAATGTTCTGATAGTTGGCCAACAGTTTCAGCACAAAATGCTTTCATCAAAGCATGGTGTAGACAGATGACCCATACTGTGACATCCATGATAATCTTATTCAAACTGAACAGTCCTATGGTTGCATTATCAGTTTTACACACTACTTTACTCTCAAGTCAATAGCAGAGATGTGAGAGGCAGAAACAGAAATATGACTTGAGGACTAGAGATAAAGGTAATAGCAACCATTATTCTTCTCAGGGATGGACAAAATAACCAAAATACCTGACAACATACCATTACCAAGTATAATGACAGGTTATAAATGGTTATTCAGTGTCTAATTTTAGTCTTTCTTAAAATGCTGTATAACAAGTTTTGGTGTTCCAGAAAACTAGCTATATATATATATATATATATAGTAGTTTGGGGTCGGTACGATTTTTTTTTTTTTTAAAGAAATTAATACTTTTATTCAGCAAGAAAGCATTAAGTGGATCAAGAGGGATAGTAAAGACAATTAACATAACAAAACATACTTTTTGTAATAAATGCTGTTCTTTTGAACTTCACAATATTACTGTTTTTGCTGTATTTTTGATTAAATAACGCAGCCTTGGTGAGCATAAGAGACTTTCAAAAACATTATTTAAAAATGATTACCGACCCCAAACTACCAACACCAAAAAATCTCATGAAGAAAATGAGATTACAGTATAAGATGCACCTGGTCCTTTAAAATGGCCTTGTTTGGTTGGCTGTTGGAGAGAATCCTCAGACCGAATGAGACCGGTGCCTTGAACACTACACATCTACCATGTTTTCAACAGACATTGTGGGCTGAGGGACTTTTTATTTCCTTCAGTTATAAACCTGTCCAGATGTAACGCATTAGGGTAGAAGATCAAACCACATTACTCATCACACCACATTATGTTTTCCATGAATGATGGGTTTGTGCCCTTTGCAGTAGGTTATTTGTCTTTCTTTGTAGATCTTGGAGTGAGAATGACAGTTCTGGCATAAATGGCAGTTTTGCACAATTTTTGGTCGCAGATGTTCAAAATCAGTTTTCTGAATTCTGAACAATTTCTGAAATGGTATTTTTGAGAAACTTATAGAACTACCACATAATTATTTTTCATAGTTTCCAGTGACAGACTAAATATTTGTGCATATATTTTGCAAATAGGCAGTCAGTTAAAGAGCCATAAAGAAGATTTTCCAACTGTTCTTGATCACTGAGTAAGTAGTAATATACTGCGTGTTGGCAGGATGAGAATGACTCCTATTACTCCACTGTTTCCAAGTCTGCAGTATTAAAATGACTGTATTTGCTACTTCTGTTTGTGTCTTTGCTCACTAACCCAATTGTTAAACCATTATAATTATCTAAAAATAGGCATTTCATTGCTTTAATTAGATTGCAGCCAAAGCTTCAGACCATACCCGTAAAAGGTGAGGCGGAGATAGCCAATCCTCTGACTCAGTCTGGCCACCTGGCCCTGCTCTGCCGGCGCCCCCCTCAGGTAGACAATGCCAATGCGTCTCAGAGCCTCTAGCCAGGCCAGGGCAGCCTTGTCATCATGTAGAACTTCCTCAAAGTCAGCTGTGGGGATCTGCAGACTTGAATCCCAATACTCACGCTCTGAAACACAGACACGCGTATAAATAAACATTATAATAAACAACACAAATCATCACAAAGCAATAACACAACTTAGTGTCTAGTGTCATGGAGTGTAAAGAAACAGAGAAACCTTAAATCATATATTTTCATAATTGTATATATTTTTATGATTTGATAAATTTTATTTTTTAGCAACTCACGAACCTCTTGAAGTTCCACCACAAAACCTAGTTCAGGAAACTGCATTAGAAGGCCCAGTGGTAAATTAAAAAGCAAAGTCATCAGTGGCTCAAGTCTAAATAATTGTGTGTCAGCAATACTAAAAAGTCAGCAACTAAAATCCTTTCCAAGCTAAACATGTTTCTGTTTCTATCATTCCTATCTCTGTTTCTCATTCTCTAAGCACCCTGATTTACAATGCAAATAAACACGATAGAAACTTTGTACCTATAACCATCCCAAGTGTGTCTTAACATAATGAAGGATTGTGTGTGTGTGTGTGTGTGTGTGTGTGTGAACATATTGCACCTATAACCATCCCAAGTGTGTCTTAACATAATGAAGGATTGTGTGTGTGTGTGTCAGGGTTGAGGCCAGAACATATCGGTCGGAACACTGTGTGAGAGCCTGCATGTTTGAGGAAATATTGCTGGAAAATTCTGGTTCTTATGTCTACTTTCACAGACGACCTCTAGAAGTGTGCATGTGAGAGCAAGCGTTCTGCACTTATGTCTGCAATTCACTGCTTGGACCTTTATGCTGTAGAATTATTTTTCAGCCCCGCACCTCTTTCTCAGCTTCTCTCAATTTAGAAAACTGTTCCACTGGAGAATTTGTCACAGCAGAGAATCCAGAGACAAATATAGTTCAGGAGCAACAAGTGAAAGAAAAGAACTCCTGGCCGATTATGCTTTCTTACCAGTTTAAGAAATCATTTACACTACCATTCATTAGTCTGGGGTCAGAAAGAAAACAATGAAATGAATACTTCTATTCTGCGAGGATGTATTAAATGAATCAAAAGTGACAGTAAAGACATGTATAATGCGATAAAAGATTTGTTTAAAATAAATGTGATTCATTAAAACTTTTTATTCGTCAAAGTATCCTGAAAAAAATGTATCATGGTTTCCACAAAAAGAGACAATTTAGAAAGCATATTAGACTGATTTCTGAAAGATCATGTGACACTGAAGACTGCTGAAAATTCAGCTTTGCCATCACAGGAATAAATTACATTTTAAAAAAATAAATGCAGTCTTCGTGAGCATAAGAGACTTTTACATTGAGAACATTTTAAAAATCTTACCGACCCCAAACTTTTGAATGGTACTAGTGTATTTCCAGCTTGCACAGATACTCCCCTCAAGATACTTTGTCATGACGTATGAGCATTAATAACATTTCTTAGATGGATATTATCCCAGAGGTAGTCACACCTCAACAGGATAAATAAAGTTTGTATATTCCAGACCCCCTGACTACACTCTTAAAAATAAAGGTGCTTCAAAAGGTTCTTCACAGCGATGCCATAGAAGAACCATTTTTGGTTCCACAAAAAACCATTCAGTCAAAGGTTCTTTAAAGAACCATCTCTTTCTTACCTTTTTATAATCTGAAGAACCTTTTTTCACTATAAAGAACCTTTTGTGAAACAGAAAGGTTCTTCAGATGTTAAAGGTTCTTTATGGAACCATTTAGACAAAAAAGGTTCTTCTATGGCATCGTGAAGCACCTTTATTTTTAAGAGTGTAGGTAGAAGCATCTACAATCGATTTAACCACAGCTGACACACATGCAGGATATCCATGGTGATGAGCAGCATGAGCACAAATATAACAGCTGTCTCTTTGTGGCTCATAACAAACATTCTCATAAATATACAAATAAAGGTAAAGCAGTTGGGGGTGAATGGAGGGCTTGAAATTTGAACAATGAAAGATGGGGGAATGTTTAAGAAACCTGTTTGAAAACAGTTATTGATGCATTTCTGTTTGGCATCACTAGAGGCACTGAAATGAAACATTTGAATGAAACGTGGCCGTTTGTTTACAGCTGAATTCATTTGTTTCTCTGTTTCTGCCACGGGATTGACGTAACTAGGATTTACACAAGCTTCAGTCTGGATCCAGAACACCTGAGAAGAGATGATGCAAGCCCTCAGACCCCCTCAGATGATGCCAACCCTGAAACAACATACAGAACTACCACATTTTGCTATAAGTTTGATTGCATCATATAATAATTGCTGTTAATAGTGTTCATCGTCTGTTTTATTACATCTTTAATTGATTTTTCCGTACATTTCTGCCATTTGTACATTAACTGACAGTCACCACTGATAAGCTATCACTAAATATTGTAGAAACTTAATTTGCTGTAAAGTTGCTTTGCAATGATTTGTATCGTGAAAAGCGCTGTACAAATAAACTTGAATTGAAAAAAACATGAATTTGCTGGACTCGCCTAAGAAATGCTGTTTTTGAATGGTTTCAGCTTCAGAAGCTTGGCCACCCAGCAGACTAACTAAAATGGTATTTTGTTATTACCAACCATAGTTATATAAAATGTGTCGTTTCAAGTTGACGAAATGCATTGAAAACAGATGTAACCCAGAGAGAGGAAACCTTGTTGCTAAATCAGTCACAATACACACTGACAGAAGTATGAATATGCAATCATATAAACGTGCGATCAAGTTAATGCAAACAAAACCTGAATTGACTGACACACAAGGCAGAGAAAATACCCACAATCTCACACTAATATTGAGGTTCTGGTATGAAATTGATCAAAAGAGAGAGCGAGTGAGCTGGGCACTGGGCCCAGCGTGAAGTGGTTCAGTCAGTCCAGGTCAGTAATGTTCAGCTCTTATAAGCGTGTAATGTGCAATATTCTCTGTCACGCTGACATACTAGGGTTTCCTGGCAGTGCTAATGTTGACTTCAGAGCCAGAGATTAATATCATGCTATCATTCTGCCCAGCAGGGGCTTCTGAGACACTTTTATGAAAATGTATATTATTTTTCAAATGACCCTATCAGCCTCTAAAAAAGATGGAAACACATACATTTATGCACACAAATGCATGCAGGAAAAGAAAGGTGTCAGCTTATGTCTGCTTGAACAGTTTCCTTCAGCATTGCCTCTGTGATTATTCCAGCTATGGTAATGTGAAGCCGTGGCTGCTGTTGCTGGCAGGCAGCTACAGTACGTCCAGTCAAACTCTGTCAACAGAGTCCCTACTGAGAGCTCAGCACAGAGCAGAGTGCACTAAGAACAGGACAGACAGAAGCTCACAACCCAAGTACAAACCACTAATAGAGATCCCCTTCAAATAGGATATGGAAAATGGATTTATATGGTTTGAATAACTCAATTTACATGTGCGCAGCATCCTATATTCAGTTTACGTCCCGTGCGCTTCTCAAGAAAATGAAGCAAGACACCTCTTTTGAGTCAAGCCATTAGTTTTCCATAAGCCATTTGGAAAAATAGGGTTTTCAAAGTACTACTTCAGCTGTTATTTAAGTAATCTTAATCTTTGGCCTGTGCCAGTGTGGCCTTTTTCTGTGTGGGAAGAGTGAACTGTTTTTCATCTAATGCAGCAATGTGACTGTTTTGCTGTTTTTGAACTTAGACGGGAACAATGCGGTCTTGATGCCCTGATTATGATGTCATTGCATGCATGATGTCAGCTGAACAGCAGTAAAGCACACTTGTGCCATTTTGTAAAAGAGACACTACAGCCACACTAGAAAAAACTCATTTGAGTGAATCAGTTCACTGGGTCATAAAAAGCCTAGTGTGAGCTATATACTTTCAAGAAAGAAAGAAAAAACAAGAAAAAAATACTCATTACAATTTAAAATAACTGTTTCTATTTTAATGTTACTGTATATTTTACAGTAACTGTTTATATACAGCCATTACTCCAGCCAGTGCCACATGGTCATTTAAAAACCTCAAGTAACATTTCTTGTTATAATCAGTGCTAAAAACAGTTCTGCTGCTTAACATCTTTGTGAAAATTGTGATGCATTTTCTTAGGATTCTTTGATGTATAGTAACAGAACAGCATTTATGTACAATGAAAATGTCCTCTAAGATTATAATGGTCTTTACTGTAATTTTGGATCAAGGATCAATGCATCCTTATCTTTCAAAAAAAATAAAACTTTTAAATTGCAATACTTTTACACAGCAATTTTGCCTCACCTCCGAAAAAAACCATCACAAAATAAGCCACTTACACTGCACTAATATAAAACTGGGAGTTAAAGAAAATGGATATAGCTTAAAAACAAGAGTGGACAGGTTGGTGCGACAATTAAACAGACATAAGGCCCAACCCTTGGTCCTCCTCAATTTGTAGAGAGATTGAGAAACACCATGAAGGACACATCAGTTGTCTACAAATGGTGCCAACCTGTCAGGAAATGGCTAATGGCAGATTACTCCCGAGACAGACATCTTATAGCAAGGTGAGAGCTTTACAGGTCTCTTTCAGGCAGTTTGAAGAGAGTTTATATGGGAGGTCTTAAAACAAGGGGCAGAACTGTCATATTATGTGCCAGTTAAGGAGCGTTGTTAAACACTTGCAAGCCTTGTGTGTGTTATACCTCAGCTAGAAGCAGACACTTGTGATGTGCAGTCTATGCTTTAAACCATGAAAATGTATTGGTTGTCTTTCAATGTTTTAAGGGGCACATGAAGATGCCTTTTGTGCCTTTAAACAAAACAACAGCATCATTTCCTCAACTTTAAAGAGAAAATCACAAGGTTAAAAACAATAGAAAGATGTTTCAAACTAAAGAACATTTTGTGGTGAACAAAATCTGTTACAAAGCCCCATGCAGTGACATGCATTCATTTAGAAAATGTAATCTTAAAATCCCAGGACACACAAATATGTGCAGGGTGCTTGTTCTGGCAGACACATTGTTCAGTCTGCTCCAACCACAGCATCCCTCAAGAGTGGTGTAAGTACAACAGCTCACTCTTCTCAAATGGCCTTAAATCTCTATTCCATGTGGCAGAACACATTGTTCAGTCTGCTCCAACCACAGCATCCCTCAACAGCTCACTCTTCTCAAATGGCCTTAAATCTCTATTCCATGTGGCAGGAAGTGGAAGAAGTCTTTCCATTCAGGGGCGATTCAGGGGAGAAGTGCCTGCACACTACAAACGTATCTGCTGTCCAGACCACACGCCACACATTAATTCAAATAATGCACAGATATTAGCCTACATGAGTGCATTTCAACTATATATGAAGCGATCCTAAAAATGGTTGTCTAAAACAAAAAACAAAACCCATCTAGTTCATTTTACTTAAAAAATTAAACTGAAAGACTCAGAAAAAGGTGTTTCAATTTAAAGTGTGCCTTAATAGGGGTAGTGTGGTACAAGGATATCAACAAATATAAGGCCAGATTAACCAACACACTCAAGCGGTGCATACATGAATCAAGAGTAAAATGACAACAGCAGGATGAAAGCATTTTGTCTGCATAACTGGACTGCTGCTTTATACAGGGAAAAAAATCTCTTGGTTGCTATATAAAACATATTACTTTATATTGGCCATACATTATAAACCATAGAGAGATTAGAGATGTATATATCTTAAAAAAAGAGACATGGCTAATACAAAGATTATGGCAATGAAGACAGATAGATGACAATGAACCCACCATTAAGGAAGAGCTCCTCTTGCAAAGCCTGTCTTGCTTCAGAAGAAAAACACCGTTTCTTTAGCCAGTCAGGATCAAACTCACTACTGTGCTGATCAGGCCAAGTAATGGACACCTACAATGAGTTTCAGAAAAAAAGAAAAAAACGGTTTAAGGACTATTTGACAGTGTTGGGCAGTAATTAATTACTATTAACTAGTTACAGTAATAATATGACTTTTTGCTGTAACTAGTAGTGTAACTAATTACTAATAAGATTTCAGTAATTATATTACAGTTCCCATCCATAAAACAGCTCGTTACCTAGTTACTTTTGATGCCTCAACCACTACTGTTTTGAAATCCGACAATCTAATAATTCCTAGATTTATTTTCATAATTTTCAAAACTTGCACAGGCACATGAAGTCAGCAGTGCAGCAGACAAGCTTACATTCAGCGGATGTAAATATTGCCATTACATTAATTTTGTCAGGAGAAAAGATGATCTGATGATTGTGGCATTGCTCTACTCTGGCATTACATGGCTTACCCACCCACATCCCTCTGATCCCGATATAAATTATATTACTATAATTAAACATCTTTTTAGAAAACGAAACATTTTCTTATGAACTTACGTGATTTATTTTGATTAAATACATCATGAAAGTAATATAACTAGCAGTGTAACTACTTACTGTTGCCAGAAAATAATAAGTTGAGTAATAATATTACATTTGAAAGGAGTAACTAGTAACGAGTAATAAATTAAATTTTTTGAGTAACGAGCCCAACACTGCTATAAGACAATGACCTACATGTAAACTTGGCTGGAAAATAGCTGCGCACTTGCATAGTACTGTGTGCTGGAGCCTCCACCAGACTTCCTAACCATAACCAGCAATACTACAATACCACAGCAGATATACAGTGTTTAGGTGCGGTCACATTAGCATAAAAGGTCCACTGTTCATTGTCATGACTTTAGAAATGCACTTTTAAAAAAGCACAGCTTACACAGAAGTCAGTTTCAAATGAAGCAGCTTTCTGTTGGTCAACGCAGTGAATTTGCGTCCCCAACTTGAACCTGGTGTGAAATCTGCATAGAGAAACCTTTCACCCTCACAAGAAAATCATATTCATATAGATTCCTATCTAAATGAATGAATTTCGCCTGCAAAATGTCGCCAAACATCGGTAAATGTGACCGTACCTTTAGTCTCAGGATGTTTTAAAGGGTCATGAACTGAGAAATCAAAATTCTCTTGATCTTTTGACATATAAGAGGTCATTGTACTATAAAAACATCCTGTAAGTTTCAAAACTCAGAACCTTCTCGTTAGTCTAAAAACAGCTTATACTGAAGCCAAAATAAGAAAATAAAAACCTGTTCTTAATGACTTGTCTGGTTAAATAAAGGTTAAATAAAATATATAAAAAAACACAGCTCTACGCAGAAACCAAACGATAAAGATGGCTCCAAAGACAAGAAGACGCTGTGTGTCTTTGCATTGCCTTCCTTCTGATCCTAACATTAGGAAAGAGTGGATGAACTTTATTTTTAATGACGATCCAGACTGCATCAGTAAGAACTTGGTCCTTTGTTCACTTCATTTTACCGCGGATTCGTTTACAAACAAAGCACAATTTCGCAGGATTTCCAGAAAGATTGAAACTAAAAGACGATTCTGTGCCGACTATATTGGATCTGACAGTAATGTCGCACCACACAAGTGTGAGTAACTGTTTTTATTACGTGATCACTATTTTTTTGTCTGTTACTACAGATCATTTGATATGTTCTGAGTATTTATGCTTTTTTAACCTAAATCACAGCAGTGTCCATCTATGAAGGCTGTAGCTGTCAAACACACACAACTGTTAGCCAATCATAGCAGTGGGTGTTTACTTCCGAGTCTACAATCCGCCATGCCTACTCAAACAGAGATGAGGGGGTCAAAACAGGACAGAAAATTGCCTATTAATTCTAAATTATGTTTTTTAATGTAAAAATCTTGATAACATTATAAGTGGACCTCAGAGAACAGTACAAAATAATCAAAAGGGCAGTTCATGACCCCTTTAATACAGAGTCAGGTTTAAAATAAATAGTTCATCCAAAAATGAAAAATTACTTTTGAAAAATTTTTGAAAAAAAAGAAAATTCCAAACTTGTATGGCTAAAGGCCCATTCACAAATCTAACACAATAACTATAACGCTAAATACATAGATTAAAAAAAAATTCTAAATTGAAAAAAAAAAAAAAAACCCACACACAATTACAGTATAACAATAAGAGTGCAGAGGAACAATATTGTAGGAATCACTTTCAAAACATTTTTTTTTCCTGCTAATGAATGATAAAAACATTGACAGCCAATTAGAATCCATCCTGCATTTAAAGTGGCAGATGACAAAACATCAGCATGTTCTTACAATAAACAGATAATATAATTATTGTTATAATTATCTTTCTAATTACCGTTCTTGATGTGAACAGGCCTTAAGTTGTTCTTTGCCATACAATGAAAATGAATGGGGCCATCAAGCTTTAAAAATGACAAAAAAGCACCAGAGTGGATGGGAATAAAGTGAATAAACCTGGAAAACAGTACAATGCAACTAGGCATGTTCATTTCTGTTCATTTTCCCGACCGACAACCGTTAATTGTTATCCGAACATTAACCGTTAACTGATAAGGTTAGAATAATAAATTAGTGTTAAATAAAAATAGAATGGATGTGTGTCTGTGACCCATTAAAAATACAAAAAAACAAAAAATAAATTCACGGGTTTATTTTAAAGGGGTCATATGATGCGATTTCAAGTTTTCCTTTCTCTTTGGCGTGTTACAAGCTGTTCGTGAATAGATAAGATCCCTAAAGTTGCAAAGACTAAAGTCTCAAACCCAAAGAGATATTATTTATAAAAGTTAAGACTCCTACATGCCCTCCTAAAACGCCTCTTTCTAACACGCCCCCACATGTCTACGTCACTATGTGGGAAGATTTGCATAACACCACCCAAATGTTCACGCAACAAAAGAAGGCGTAACTTTTATTCTCGCTGTAGTATTGTTGCCGCCGCCGCCATGTTGTGGAGATGCTGTGTGTTTCGTTGTGAAAGCGAAACTACTTTGTTTGGCTTTCCAAAAGAGGACACAACTAGAAATCAGTGGTTAAGTTGTATTTACAACACTGTTCCAGAACAGTTCAAACCAAATATTCAGATGTGTGCAGCGCATTTTATGGAGGACGAGGACTGTTTTCTGGGAGAGTAGCCTACAATGCTGGTGTTCCAGTGAATTCAGTTCCCGTTTCCCCTTCGGCGTGCATGCTGACCCTATACCAGTGGTTCTCAACCTTTTTTTCCACTGGGCCGCACTATGGTCCAAGTGCAAGTCTCACAGGCCGCACGCATATCATTTACATATTACGTCACCAATACAAACCAAACTGATAATATTACAGCCTAAATAGTATGCTATCTAATCGATTACATTCATTGAAATAAATAAATAATTCTACTCCCCATTAATAAAACACCCGATGCTGTCGGGAGCTGACCAATTTTGTGAAATTCGGCTCGAAAGGAGTAACAGCACAATGAAGTTGCGATGTAATTTGCAGTCTGTAAGACACGCACTGACTTGACGCGCGACATTGCAGAAGATGTGCATTCACAAATGTAGCCTATGTTGATCCAAATATGGAAAGCACTTTCTAATTTAATAATCTGAGGGTCTCTCCAGAGATGTTTTGCCACATTTCTGCAATTAAGGATGATTGCTGCGTAGTATGGGTGTTTCCTTTTGCCTGAACATCCTTAAGTGAGTGGCGGGGCAAACCGAAAGTTGATGCCGAAAGTCCAGCACTCTCCTACCTACACTGATACTGCGACTATTATTGTTTGTATGTGTTCCTTCGCTGGCATTTTTCACATTTCGTTTTTCTCCCTTAAAAACAAATCTGTCCATTCTGATACTCAATTTGACCAAACTAATGGCTGCTGATGACTATTTGAATTTAATTCTGCCAAAGTGCACGCTTGAAAGTGTTCCTTAAATGCATAATGTTAATTATGTGAGTAGGTCTGCTCATGTCTGAAAATAATAACCTATATGAAAAACAAAAATATTTTACATAAAAACATTCTAGCTTATATTTCTTTAGTACATTTTTAAATGAATGTAAAAACCAAAATGAGTAAAACTGAGTTATTTTTTTAATTGTGTTCAGCATGGTGGGCCGCATTTGAATTCGTGACGGGCCGCGGGTTGAGAACCACTGCCCTATACAGTCCATGATGCTGACAAATATTGCTGACTCACAGCCTGTAAGTACGTTTTCATATTTAAAGGATTTGCCACTGACGATTCAAATGCGAGTTTTGAGCAGTGTAGAGTAGCGCTTGTTGTTTGTCGTTTCTCCGATAACAAATGCAGATGCAATGCAACGTGCAAAAAGACAGTATAAGTCATTATAATCAGTAATTATGTCCCCACTGGATGCAACAAATGCCTTGTTTGTAATGGGTTTTAATGTTTTTGTCTCGTCGCTCCAGCCGGACAGGGCATCACAGTATGGTAGGGGCGTAACATCCTACATGGCCTACGTCAGTGTACAATGTGTCTAGTTTTTATTAAAAAATAAAATGTATGGATAGTCTGGAGTAGAGCTCTGTGTGGAACTGTTTCGTAATGCTGCTCCTGCTGAATTTCTGACCATTACCGCCCGCTCCTGCAACGTGTGTGTTCCGCTCCCGCGATTTTTGTGGCCGCTCCCGCAAACATTCGATTTTGCATTCACACGCACTCTGTGTAAAGGTCAAGGAGCACATCTAATCTTACAAGATCAGATATTTGTCAGTGAATTCAGGATCTGTTGAGCAGCAAATACTCCAGCATGGTCTGTCAGACATCTATCTTACTCTCGACCCGTGATCAGTCAAGCTCGTGTTGGATGCAGGGTTGCAAAGACCATGTTTTTTCCTACGGAATCGGGCTACTTTTATTAAACTGATGCCCTGGGTTGATTTTCCCCATGGGTAAAGCATACTTTTCTTTATGCAATGCATAATGCAACAGCTCTATTCCACTTCCGCTTTCATTGTATTAAAAAAGCAGCATGGACATTCTGCAAAAAAAAATTAGTTTCACCAAAGAAAGTCATATCCATTTGGAATGACATAATGAGTAAATGATGACAAATTTCTATTCAGGATGAACTATCCCTTTAAGCTTTGCTTACAAAGACCAACCTTATTGTCCATCAGCTGTACTTGGTCCATTCCTGTGTGCACGTCCAGATTTGTGAACAGCAGACTGCGTGCTTGTGCTGACTGCAGTGTGCAGTGAGGACACTGGCAGTTATCCCTTAACCAGGTGAATGGATACAAACTACAACTCCCATCATCCCAATCAATCTGCAGTAGTCTCTCCTGGTCCAGTGCCCGGGCCTGCCTTACTCCTGGACTCCCCCCAGTGAAGGGCAGAGGGGCTGCTGCCAGTGTCTGATTCCCAAGATGAGGTGTCTTGACCAGTTGAGGCCGACTGCTTGTCCCCTTCAGTGCCTGGAAAGCACCTCTAGACACCCAGCGAGTAAGATAGGATAACATCCTGACTTGTGAGCAGTTGCTGCTAGTCTAAGGACACAGAAAGTATGAGGTTATTGCGTTCATATAACAGGCACACTCCTTCATATCACCTTTCACCCAATAATTAGATGAGTCATCACAACAGAATGTGCTGTAGCCACAATATGATTGATGTGAGCAGCACACAGGTGTGTCAAGTAAACATAGAACGAACTGCTATCAAGCAACTGCAAATCCATTTTTCAGTCTTTAGAAATGTCACATTTTAGGACATTGTTTTGGTTTTTGAATAAATAAATCTTGATTACCATAAAAATTAACTCTCAGTCATTGAGTCACTGAATATCTGTATTCAAAAGTAACCTTTTGATTTAATAAAGAGTTCCAAAGAAACTAAAAAGGGTTCTGCTGTGTAGTCGCCAAACCGCTTCCAGAATGATTACACAGCCATTCAAAAGTTTGGGGTTGGTCAGATGTTTTGATGATTTTGAAAGAAGTCTCTTATGCTCACCATTTAATCAAAATATAGTAAAAACAGGAATATTGTGAAATATTATCACAATTAAAAACAACTGTTTTCTATTTTAAAATATTAAAAAACTTAATTTATTCCTGTGATGGCAAATCTGAATTTTCAGCAGCCATTACTCCAGTCTTCAGTGTCACATGATCCTTCAGAAATCATTCTAATATGCTGAAGAAACATTTCTTCTTCATGCAGATGTTGTAAGCATTTGTGCTGCTTAATATTTTTGTGGAAACTGACACATTTTTTTTCAGGATTTATTTGATTAATACAATTTTTTAAATAGCATTTATTTGAAACAGAAGTCTTTTGTGAAATTATAAATGTCTTTACTGTCACTTATGGTTCATTTAATGCATCCTCGCTGAATAAATGTATTAATTTCTTCAACAAAAAATAAATAAAATCGCAGTGACTCCAAACTTTTGAACGGTAGTGTAATAGAAATATAAATAAAAATTTGTAAGTGTGTGTTCTCTTCACATTAGGCTTGTTCCCTACAAAATCACAAGCCAGTCTGGAGTTGTTTTTATTTATTTATTTGACTCTCTTACAGAAGGCAGTTGACTGACTGGCTGTTTGTTTGACAGGTCAAAAGCCGGGGTAGTTCTTGATAAATGCAATTACGTCATCCAGATCTGAATGACTGTAAGGGTGCATAACTTTGACAACACTAAAGTACGTCAAAGTAACCAAGATAAAAGCAAAGCTAATCTAGGGCTAAGGTGACCTGATGACTTTAGCACTGCCATACTAATCAAACTATGACTTATTGAACTCTGCACTTCAGCTGGACTGGCTTCACGTCGGGTGGTTCTTGGCCTCCACATCGTGCATTTAAAATCCTTTAATGCATGGCTAACCGTTGATTATCATTTATTTATTTTATTCTGTTGGCAGCCATAGTTTCTTGTGAGATTTATATGCTAGATACTATCTGACATTATGTATTATTTTGTCTAGAAAAAGGATACATTGTCACCATAATACAAAGATAGACTTTTTGGCTGTACAAATATCAATTATTCATTTCTGCAAACAACATATGTTATCTTTAGAAATATAATGCTTACTATTTTTCTCACACATTACAAATAGGATTTTATACAAATAGCTTGTCTATCAGGCAGCAACGCGACAATCACATTTGTGGGTCCATGATATAAAATAAACATCATGATATAAAATCACTGCACCCTAAACAGACTTTTGAGCATCGGTTATGTAATGAACAAACACTTTAGCTCATGTATCTCAGGAACACGGAAGTAGGTGAAAGGTCACCACTTCATTCCCCCTGCAAAGAAACACATTGATTATACCGCCTCCAGCGTTACAGCACGTAGCACTGTAGTTGCCAATGAAATAGAAACCAAACCAACTACAGCATGTATTGCCTTTATTTAGACTTGATAGTTAAATGTGCATCTGCCTTGTTGTTTCCGGGTATTTTTTGTTCTCTCGAATATGATCTATGGAGCGTATAACTAAAGGAGGTCTACACTAGAGGTTTCCATTCATAAAATATTACACGCGCCATGAGGAAATCACAAGTATGACACAACTACAACAACGCAAAGCGATCTTTTATTCATCAGCCTGATACACGCGAACGTCCCGTAGCCTACTATAGGCAAGTCACTCAATTTCATTCACGTCATTTAAATTTGATGAGACATGTGGGAAAATAAAAACGGCATATGGCACTTACCGTGAAGAAGCGGGTTTGATAGGCTCGGTTATTTCAGCCTTATATAGCGCTGAGAAGCGTGAGAACTCACTGCGCTGGAAGTGGGTGAAGGGTCACATGCACTGTAGCGGTGCTGCTGCTGCTGCTGCTGCTGCACACTGTAATCATCATGATGTGTGCGCAGCACTACATCTGACACTTAGCCAAAATTACGTGCAGCTTTGCTGGACAACTGTTCTGTTCCATACTTGTTTTTGCATCTACATGTTATTGCAGTTGTCATGTGGACATACTAGGCTACACTGTTTCCAAGGCCTACTATATTGCATACTATTTAAATATATATTCATTATTAATTATATATCACTTCAAATAATTACAAATAGTAGGCCTACAGTATGAAGTAGGCCTGTGTCCATGACAAACAGACAAGACTGATAATAGATATAGATAACAGACAGACAGACTGATAGATAGATACATGGGGGTTTTAATTATGTTATTTTTAATTACATATATAATAATGGCAATGTTTAGGTCACAGACAGACATGCCCCTGATTACCCCTTGTTTCCTTTTTGAAGATTATTGGGTCAGTACATCTTTAATGATTGATTGCCAGTTACAGTTAGTACACAATAACAGACCAAATAAAGCAGTCTAGAGAGAATTTATAAATAACTAGTATTTTTATGTTCAGAATTTATTCACTTTTTAAAATATTTAAAGGGGTGGTTGATTGCGATTTCACTTTTTTAACGTTAGTTAGTGTGTAGCTGTTTGCGCATGAACAATATCTGCAAAGTTACGAAGCTGAAAGTTCAATGCAAACTCAGATATCATCTTTTAAAATTCTGGCAGTTTAAGGCCTACAAAAACGGCTGGTAGGGACTACAACGAGTTACTTCCCGGGTTTGTGATGTCACAAACCCTGATAAACCCTGGCCCCGGGAAAAGGCAGCAAAGGGGGCGAGGCCATGCCGCGCTGCTTTAGAGAAGAGGAAGAGAAAACTAGAGGTGCACATAAAAATCTATTTATATATGAATCGCGATTCTGTCTTCTAACGATTCTAATGGATTCACAAGTTTCAAAATCAATGTTCTAAAGCAGCGGTTCTTAGACCTGTTCCTCGAGTCCCCCTGCTCTGCACACACTCTGCATCTCTCTCGCTCTCTCTCTCATTCAGCTCAGCTCCAACAATGAACTGTTCCAATTATACACTTATTTTCACATCGCTATGAGAAGCGTTAAACATGGAAGCGCGTGCAGTTGCCGTACTGTATTAAAGGTGCCATAGAATGGAAAACTGTATTTACCTTGGCATAGTTGAATAATAACAGTTCTGTACATGGAAATGACATACCGTGAGCCTCAAACACCATTGTTTACTCCTTCTTATGTAAATCTCATGCATGCAAAAGACCACTGAAAAATAGGCGAATCAGAACATAACACCGACTGTGATGTTAAAGTCGGGATCACTAAAGGGACATGGTTAGCTGCTTGCAAGCGGTAGCCTGTTACATTACAGTACATAAGATTTCACTTACCACATAAACAGAGTAAGGAGAGATGACTGAGGAAGATGGCGAATGATTTACAGATCCTGAGCACCACTGCAAAAAACATAGGCTTAAAAGCCGTGCTTGCACAGGTTCTGCACGATCCTCTTCAATAATATCCTCTGCTTCTCAATCCGGCTCAAACTGATAAGCGATATTAAGGACACAGTTGTTTACAACACAACCGGAGCACATGCCGCTGAGGTGAGGGGCGGGACGTTTAGACGCGCACTAGAGGCGGTTGAGCCAATCACAACACACTGGGCTAGCTAACCAATCAGAGCCCATCGCCTATTTCTGAGGGAGGGGCTTCATAAAAGAAGGAAATGATTAGCACGCTTCTCAGAGAAGGGACAGAGCGGTCTGGAATAAAGGTAAATTATGTGAAAAATAATGCGTTTTTTAAAAAACAAACCATTAACACATGTTAGACTGCACCCCATAAACACAATCAAGCCTAGAATAAAAACAGTGAACCACCCCTTTAATAATAAATTATATAATAATAATAATAAACTAATTATTATTATTCTAAACTATATATATATATATATATATATATATATATATACACACACACACACACACACAGTATATATGTATATGAATAAACAGTATATAGTTTTGGGGTTCCCCTTATCAATTGAACATTTTCTCTCTTTTCCCCGCCCCTCCCTTCCACCCTCCTCTCTCTCACTCACTCACACACACACACAAACTGAGAGAACACCCAATACCTCAATAGCTACTCTGGTTGTCTTGTAATGCTTGTTTATGAGGAGGACTCCAGCTATGTCGAGGAGGTTGGTGTCCTGCAACAGCTGTTTCAGTGTTTTAACATGAAACAAAGTGACACCTGCATATGCTTAGAGTAACTATCATACTGCTCATACCTTAATAGCTCTGCACCAACCTGTGTATACGAATGAATTTATCACAAAGTAGTTTTATGCCAAAAAATATTATCTTTGTGACTTTAATTCATAATGTGTCATCTCAATATAATTCTTTTAATGGACAAATGGCAAATTCAAAGTTTTGAGGCCTCTGAATAGTTTTTGACATCAGTGTTGGAATTAACTCTTAATTTAAAATAAACTCAATGAATTTTGTGATCCAAACAACTTGTGCACTTATTTAAGATACATATTTGTGAAACAAACTAAAATACATAATTCACTGACAATCTTCCCTCTCCAGTGAGCTGTTCATCATCGAGTCAGTGAGTTGAACTCAAGATCCAGTTCAGTCCAATTTGTGAATTAATCATTTAGTGAATCAGATCAACCATCTCAAAAGAACGATTTGTTAATGATTTGTTCATATATATATTTTTCGAACAACATAAGGTAACATAAGAGTAAATGATGAATGAATTTTCATTTTCCTCTGAACTATTACTTTAAATCTTTCTTGGTCTGTTATGTTTTAAAACAATGCAGTTCTCGCACACACACAAACTATCTTGAAGATTTTTATTACAAAAAGGAATATACACAACATATATCTCAGGAATGGAACTACACATAGAATGCTTCAAGCCCAATAATCCTGCCCGCAGTCATCTTGGTTTGTCTGGAATATGTCCTCCCAATGGTCCTTTTCCCATTACTTCTCAAGAGGATTACAAGAAAACTTAATGCAACATGTACAGTTTCATAAATTGAATACAGTTACACTTTTTTATAAATATAAACACTCACAGTTTAATATTTTAAAAGCTCATTATAAAATATATTTCTTAGGGCACACAAAAAGTAATTACATGTACAAATAAGAGCAAATGTATTTTTATTCCTTCGAGTGTAATCATAGAAATCAATAATAATAAAATGTATGTTTTTAGTATGTTCATGCCATTATCTTTTGGAGGATTGTCAGACTGAATGCTTAAAAACTATTCCAAGTATACATGCTCTTACATAACCTAAGTATGAATATGACAGCTAACATTTGTACAATGAAAACTATATTCCTTGTTTAACCAACATGAATTTTCTCTGAAACATTCAAGTAATGGCAATGCAAATTAGCAAATGTTTCCTCAAATATACCCTACATCATTATCTGAGAAAATGGTGAAAAACTCAACGCCGACTCTAACTCAGTGTTTTGTATGTCTCCTCTGAGAGGTAAAGACTCTATATTGGTTAGACTGAGATTCCAGTCATATTATCATAAGCTGCAAATGTCATTAATGACTAGAACTCAATGGTAGTAATATTGTCAAGTTTAAAGCATTTAATGGCTGTCCATCATTTATGTTTGCTGCTATTAAGTGAATACTGGCTTTCATTTATTGCACAGAATAGCTGCATCACTTTTGCCAAGTAGCTACAGAAAAAAATAACATTTATTCCTTCAAAATAAGTAATGTATTATGTTACTAGTACTTTTTTTAGTAGGCCTACTTATTTACAATAGTGATTCATATATTTTTTATGTCTAATATTAAGTATTTTCTGTTACTCACTGTGATAGTGACAAGAAACAATTCCAAATATTTTCCTAATCTATAGGGATCCATGGTTCAGACATTAACAATTCACTTCTGACTAGTATGCGTTCCAAATTTTGCTGGTATAGTTCCGTTTTAATAGTAAGTATTCACTATGTACTTAAGTTCTTGTGTATATATATATATTCCAGTTTCATAGTACCAATTGAATAGCCTACATACAAGCTACCTATTTATTAGACCAGTGTGTGTTCTGTAACTAGTGCGATAGTATTTTCCAATGATCGACACTAATGTCTCATATATAGATATGACTTTGTACTGAATACATAGTGCACTATAGCTACAGTACTGTTAAACCAGGACAACTGGGACAGTTATTAGTAACTTTAGGCTAATATATGTGAATTGTTTATTTTGAACATACAAGCTACCTATTTATTAGACCAGTGTGTGTTCTGTAACTAGTGCGATAGTATTTTCCAATGATCGACACTAATGTCTCATATATAGATATGACTTTGTACTTAATACATAGTGCACTATAGCTACAGTACTGTTAAACCAGGACAACTGGGATAGTTATTAGTAACTTTAGGCTAATATATGTGAATTGTTTATTTTGAAATAAACTGAAAAAGATAACAATGGGTGGAATTAGCTAGCCAACTAAAAACAAGTAGGCTACAAGTAAATTACTACTTAATTTGAAGGAATTCATGTTAAAATGCCTTCCCATAGAGACAGATTGAGATTTGCCTGCGTACTGAAGGCAGACACACAGTCCTCTACACCTTCATGTACTCGTTCTTCAGGCGGCTTAACCGGGTCCCGTGACTCCGGATGATGAGCGACAGCAGCTCGTGCTTGTCCTTCAGTCCCAGCGAGATGTCCAGTGTCTCTTTCAGCACGTCGCGCGTGTGTACGATCATGTCGAGGAAGTCGTCGCTGATCTTGTGCTCCTCTTTCAGCTCGGTTTCCTGGCTCTGTTTGAATTTCACCTCCAGCTCCAGAAGAGACTTCTCGGAGTTAGAAAATGCATCGCTGATCTGGGTCGTCTCCCGCCTCAGGTATTTCCCATAGCTGTCCTCTCCGTCTAGGTCGAAGGAGATGCTCTTCCCGATGCCCTCCAGCACCCGCGCCGCGTCCTCGATGTGCCGCTTGATGATGATAAAATCGTCCCGGATCACCGAGTCCTGGTCCTCGTCCAAGGTGCATTTGCGATTGTCGGTCATTTTGAACAGCATCTGACATTTCTCGGGATCGTCGTTATCTTCATAGTTGCCGTCCGGCACGAAATAATGATGAAAAGTGCCGTTGGACATCTCCGGGTGCAGGGGTCCCGAGAAGAAAGCCCCTCCGACACGCGATGAGACCAGACAGGCTATCAGTAGGAACAGAGGGGAAGCCATCATACTCATCATCCCACCTCTGCCTTATCACAGTTAATTGTACCTTCAGCTCTGCTGTTCAAACTTTAGACAAGCCCTCCTGCTCCAGCCCCACGCATGTCCAGGGCGTGAAATGCCGAGCAATCCCGACACGAAAACAGCTAAATCACACAGAATCGTCCGCGGATTGAGATTGCAAATTTCCTGTCCGCTTTCCTGCCTGTGTATTTGGCTAAATCAACAGGAGTGAGCCACATAGACCCTCGCGTCCTTGCTCGTGGCTGTTTCAACATCTGGAGCGTTCAGACTCTGCACTAGGTTCAGATAATAATAACCCCGGTCAGACTCTCAAATTACAAGCCCGTCACCCCTTCACTTAAAAGGCTGCACACATAACTGCCAGCACACATTACAGGGGTTGTCATTAAAATTCCGCGAGTTCTCACGAGCTTTAAGGGCTCCTGAAAGCTACAAAACACACTTTAGAAATTGGCTGGACGTTAGACTAAACTAAATTAAAATCAAAGTGGTGCCAAAATTACAGCTTGCTGTGATAAGATCATTGCACTTATTAAGAACAAGTTCTATCTAACCCTAACTCATAAAAATTATAGTAGATTATATAGATATTGAATAAAGACAAATAAATGACTTATTATTAAACAATGATTAAATCTTTTTATATATTGTGGAGAATTTACATTTTGTATGTAGGCTGCTCTATATATATTTTTTAATAATAAAAAAAAAAACTATTTTAGCAGTAGGCCTACTATCCATTACAGAATAAAGGCAGAACGGTGTCCAGTTTTGTGTGTTCAAACCAGGAGAAAAATTAAGTGCAACACTGCCACAAAAATGCTGAAAAATTAATAGATGGAAATCTGATCCTTTTCACTGCACAAAAGTCAAGCCAATACATTATTAAAAATATACAGTTTATTTGCTGAATTGAAATCTTGATAAGAATAAAAACTTAAGTTTCTTTGCTGAGTTGAAAATAAACTTAAGAAAACCCATTAAATTGAGAATAACAATTATTATTGTGACAATACATACATTAATTGTGTGTATATTTGTATTTTAATGTACATTGTGCATTTATCATTCACTTCCCAGAAGCATCTATAAATGCTTGTATCTTTATATTTTTCTCTCTTTTGCAATGATACACACTTGTCTCAGTTTAAAGGTGTCATATGATGTTGCTAAAAGGAACATTATTTTGTGTATTTGGTGTAATGCAATGTGTTTATGTGGTTTAAGGTTAAAAAATTTCTCCTCAATGCCCTGCCTTTCTGAAAAACGGCGATTTTTACAAAGCTCATCGGTCTGAAAAGCGAGGTGTACTCTGATTGGCCAGCTATCCAGTGCGTTGTGATTGGCTGAATACCTCAAGCGTGTGACGGAAATGTCACGCCCCTACCATACTGTGATGCCGTCTCCCGGCACGACCAGACAAAACCAATAAAACCCATTACAAACGAGGCCTTTGTTGTATCCAGTGTGGACATAATTACAGATTATAACGATTTATAGTGTCTTTTTACCCGCTGCGTTGCATCGTGCCGTGTAAACATAAAACCATGTCTACATTTGTGATCGGAGAAATGACAAACAAGTGCTACTCTACACTGCTTAAACACCACGCTGCATGCTTCTCTCTTCAATTTGTCTTGGAGGTGTGTCTGACAGGCCTCTGAAAAGAGGGTACTCTCTTTATACTGGAGGTCTTGATTCTCAGAAACAGGTCTCCCAGCTTCATATGCCGATTACCTAAAGAGGATGGCTGAGTGATGACGAAAGGTCCTGACAGAGCGTGAGTCTGAGCAGAAGCTGTTCTGCTTTGGCATCAGGATGTGCTACTTTCCTGCGAGGGCCCCTGTAGAGACCGTCAGGAGGTGAAGAGTGAGCTCACACTTATATACTCTCTCCACGTTTATAAAGCCCCAGGCATTAATGAACCACACATTCCAAGAAAACCAAAAGACAAACATTTTGTGGAACTGTCACAAAACGGTGATGTCATATATGATGGATGAAGATGGATTCTCAAATCCACTCCAGAACTTGGATCACAGAGGATCACATCAGAGCTTCGGCCATGGAAAGCCTCGTTTGCTCGGCCTTGTTGGATTAACAACCATCTTTCATCATTTTTACAGACACTGTACAGACACTCTTTCATTTCACCATATGGCTCTTAAGCAAACACATATACCCACACACTAACAGACACACCCCACACAACACAAACCTTTCAAGATGCTCACATGTGTTTTTTTACAACATCAAATCTTGCCAAATAGTCTCTTAGTCGGGTAATTGTCTGTGAGCATGAAATAATAGGGAATACCGCAGTGATGTATCTTCAGTTATTACAGTACGGATGTGTGCCCTTCCATCTCATTGATACAGAAATGAAGGTCCTGTGGAATAATAGCTCTCCTTCAAACTCCAGTAAAAAATCTGCACAGATGCAAAGCAGAACATGAGCTAGAGTGGAGAAAAACAGGGAGAAAATCAGATTGTTTGTGTGAGAGAAAGAAAAGGAGTCTTGTTTTCCACTACACTTGAAGTTGTTCCACTACAATCTATTCTTTATAGAGTGCTTTAATTTTATGGTCTTCAGTACGTCTTCTCAGACGCCCTGTACCCCTTTGAACCTGGTTCCCCCAATGTTCCTCCTACAGATATCCACTACAAGGGGGCCGTCTCTCTCTCTCTCTCTCCACACTTAGCCCGTCTCTTAAACCCCAGTGGATGGAACGATGCCAGCTCCTGGAGAACTTCCCCTACTGTTACCCTGCTAATGATCTTAATAGCAGGGGTCTATAGGTGATGTTAGCTTCCTAGTATTTTTCATAGAAAGTTTTAACTTTAACATCAGTTTAAGCTTGCATAAAATGATCATACAGCCCATGGCTGGGAATCATGTGAGTTGCACACCTCTGCCAGACTTTTCACTCACAGGATGCATCATAAATACTACTGAAGTCGCCCTTGGCGGGCCTCTTGAGGAAATGAAAGCTGCACACAGTTCCTTTGTGGTTAGCTGAATTCATGCCATCAGCTTGGCAAGGATAAAATGGGCACTGACTTAAATGCCCTGAACCTTGCATGAACTGGAACTCCAGGCCAGTTCTAATCTTTTGAGGGAAGAATTATGGGAGAACAGTTGTTTCATCATTAATCCATGGAATTTTCTGCAGGGCAATAAGACTCAATTACTGAAGCTTTTGAGTAAGACGCTCATAAAAGATACAGATGCAGAAGGAACATGGCCAGTTCGGCCATGAAACAGAATACACCGACATCATGTTCTACTGAATCTTTTAGAACACCTCTGAGAGGACAGGTACATGCAAACACTGGCATGTACAATATGCACACTTCATAGAAAAAAAGCATCATATTAAAATAATAGTTCACCCAAAAATTTATATTCTGTCATTTACTCACCCTCATGGCATTCCAAACCTGACTTTCATTCTTAAATGGAGAAATGCTGAAGAATTTTTTTTTTTAATTATGATGAATGATGACTGAAATTTTTAAGCTTCAAAAAGGCCACAAAAGCACAGAAAATATGTAATAAAAGCAGTTATATAACTCATGTTCTTCTTTATTCATACAATGCGGTGTGTGAACAACAGACTGCAATTTGAGTTGTTATTCATTGATAATCTTCCTCTCCTGCAAGCTGTGAACTGTTGTGACCAGTTCAATGAGTCAGTGAGTTGAACTTGTGAATGAATCAATCAGACCTATTTTGTGAACGGAATCAACTTAAAAAAATACTTTGTTCACATTCACAGCTTGAATTTTGGTCTGTTTCTCACACAACCCTGTCTCGTGGCTTCAGAAGACTACGAATACAGCACATATGGACTACTTGTATAAAACCTTTTTGAAGTTTGGAAAAGATCTTAATTGTTACTGGGGTGGAAACGCAAATGATGAGGTCCAGATGACAATATGGGAGGCCACCGAATGTTAAAAAGCTATCACTGTCCCAATCTGAGTTGAATGTAACAATAAACAGGTGCACTCATACGCAGGGAATACGACTGATTAGGTTAGACAAGCATGAAAACTTACAAATCTCTTTTGGTTATGAGCACCCTGATGCATCAGAATGTTAATGAAGACTTTGGTCCCTTTAAGTTTTTCCTTTATCACACACACATGTTCCAGGAAATCAGTCCAATGGTGACCTAACACCAGCTTTTCTGATATCTGCTCTACTGACTATAAACCTCTGGATTTACAAGTCCATTAAGTAAAAAAAAACCTCATGACGCAATTCTATGAGCCACATTGATCCCTGGAAGAAAGCATAGTTACGCAGCCAGACATTCGCATGAATCAGTTAATCAAACTATACTGTATAATCTACTCAAGAGACTACAGCAAAGTTGTTGAGAATTATGAATGCTTAAAATGTCCTGAGAGAAGAATGTTAATGAAACCTAGAGAAAGAAAACAGGCCCACTTGACTGTGTTTGTAGAGCTACTGAATTACGCTCAGCAGAAATTATATATCTGTATCTATAACCTGCCATTATAGATAAAGATCTTCCTCACCATGCATAAAGGTCCACAGCAATCAGACAGTACGGCGGAGGGAGGGATGGAACACGGGGTAAATCTCCTCAGGGAGAATCGAAGGAATTGGAGTTGTTTGTTGAAGAAGTGCTGAGGAGGTTTTTCCAGCTGTTTTGTGGTCAACTGCTTTCCTCACAACCCCTTTATTCATTTATACATTTTCCATATGGAAATACTCTGAGACGAATGTACATACACGCACGCACATTACAGTCCTGCAGTTACAGTCTTTTCTGAAGAATCTTTCAAGAAAGAGAGAAATTTAACTCTAATTGGCCCAATATTTACCCAGGTATGGTCATCTAGGTCAGATGTTAAATGTGTTCAGTGTATGCAAAAGTATGTGAAATGTCAGATCAGAATTTAAATTTACATTTTAATGAGTCCAATAATCAGTGCCAGTTGTAATATAGGTGCTTCTTTATGTGTAGGGCTGCTTCATCTTCCACTTGTCAGTCTTTCCTGGCATAACTTCATTATGAAACTCTTCTCCTGTTGTGTACTCACGGTATCCACATAGCACGAAACAGCCTATATAGTGGGGGGCATTTTGTCTTCCATTATTAAGAGTCTGAGTGCATCAGCCTCCATTTAAGCTATCCCAAAATGATTATGCTATGATTATTCCCCACTGATCACAAATGGAAACAAAACCTCTGCAGTGAGCAAGAATGGCTCACATTGCCTGATTTCCAAACAAGAAACGGGTAAACAATAAAATAAAAAAATAAACAAATCCATCCCTACCCTGCTGAGTAATCTGGTGAATTCCCAAAGTGCTTGTACATATTAGTGAGAACAGAGGATGTTTATGTTTAGAAAGAACCACCGGCTCTAATGAGCTACACATGTGGATTCGGACGAATGGCTCTATGCAGGTACTCTTTTTTCCCCCCATTCATTAATCCATGATGATTTATTGGATTGCTTGTAAGAAGCCATTGAAACTTTCAAAACACATGTATATGGTTCCTTTTGTTTGCTCCTCTCTGCCTGAAATGTTGTGCAGAGCATTTGAGACCTGAGACACAAGTAGGCCTACAAAAAACCCTGAACATACAAAGGTATCTATACACAGTCAAGGCTGCTCTGTGGTGGCTTAAAGGTGGGGTAAGCGATTTAAAAAAAACGCTTTAGAAAACTGATTCGGGCAGACTAGCAAAACAAACTTGTAGCCAATCAGCAGTAAGGGGCGTGTCTACTCATGATGTGGAGGAGAGAGCGTTCAGTCTGAGCCGAGCGACAGAAAGATAGAGATGGCGGATAAAAAACAAAAGAGGAAAACATCTGCGGAACAAAAGAAGGCTTATGATAAGGCAAGAAGTAGGACCAGTGTAAATATCGGATCAGCTTTCCAGCGCTGGAGAGAACTCAAGGAGCGGAAGGCCTGCGATCGGACGCCGAGGTTGCTTTGTTTCTTCTCGATAGGTGACTAAAACACAGTGTTTGCGCTGCAACAGCTAAAGTCTGTCTAGTACACTGGACGCGACAAAGCGACCGTTGAAAATAATTTGAAATTTGTGTCAATACATCATGAATAGAATGCAGCAGCAGTTTTCTGTCGGGGATTTGTTGTGTCGTGGCGCACCGCATCCAGTGTAGACCATAGATATGTATATATGGTGTAGACAGCATCACTGATTATAATGAGTTCCATAGTATCTTGTTGCGCTGTGCCGCTCACGTCTGGTGTTGACATGGTGTAACATTGGTTTTGCTTTGTTTCACAGAACTAATCGTTGCCTGGGTCGGCCATGTATGTGCGGGGTGGAGCTATCAAAATAGGGGCGAGACCCTTTTGGGGTAGGGGCGTGTTTGTTTTGGTGATTTCAAATGTCAATATTGGCTACCAGAAATCGCTTACCCCACCTTTAATCTTTGCCTGCTCCAAATTCTGTGTAAAGACTCAATGCTGCATACAAGCATACTAAGAATATGCCTTTATTAATTGTGTCTTTATAATCATTTATTTTTTGTATATACTGCGTATTTATGTGTGCAGATAAAGTTCTCACGCATAATTCTGCAAAGCTCACAACAGATGCGTACGCACATACAATTGTTTTTTTACCTGCATTCCATGAGGCATTTATATAGGCCTAGACTACTCGGGATTGTGTTTTTTTCAGGCTATCCATACGCCTATGCAGGCAGTATTTTGTCATGTCATTTTTATTTTATTTATGGTAATTATTTTTAAATAATTAACACTTTTGTATGTTAGCTAGTTATTCAATTTCTAATAATAGGTAAAATATCAGTTGATTCTAAATTATATCTTAAATTTTTAATAATAATTTTTTTAAATATACATTTTTTTAATAAATGACTCATTAAAATACATACAGTATATTGTATTTAGTGTTTCCTTAGGATATTTATTTGTTTGTTTGTCAATGTAAAGGGTTCTTTCCCTCTCAGGTGATGCATTGCATTACCAGTATTGCACCTTATGTTAAATCAACCTAAGTACTAAATGGTTTGTTCTGGCTTATATTTCTTTTTAAAGCTTCCCTGTAAATACTTTAGTGTTTGTGTAGGATTAAACTAAGTGGCTGTGCAGGTTTTTGAGTTATTAGTTGGTGAGGAGCACAGCAGGAGTAGCAGCCAAAGACTGCAGTCATATGTCCACTGGGTCTGCAGGCAGACTCAGGAGGAATCTGTACATATACTGCTCTGTCATAATGAGTGCTCAAAGACAGTCTGGTAAAAGACTGAGAGACAGAGAGAATCTCCTTGTTCCCTGTCGACCAGTCTAAAATGTGCCATCTCAAAAAATTAGAAAATAACAAGCAATAAAGGTGAAACTGTCAGAAAGAAGAGGAAGAAAAATGAGAGAGACAGAGCAACAGCTACCAACACAAATATGGATAAGACTGTAAATGATGATCTGTCAACACATTTTCCGTGTTTTTGCACACAAGAGGGCTCTCTGTGCTCTGTTTAATTCATCACCATGGACTATAAAAAAAGGAGGAAAATTAAAAAAAAATAGTAATTCACAGCAAATGCTATTCTTTAACCTACTGAATTAATATACCGGTACATTTCTATTTAATAGCATTTGTGCATATTTTACTATAATGTTGTTAATTGGAAGTGTTTTTATTTATTTTGTATTTATTGTATTTATTTTGTATTTAATTAATACATTATTTTTTTCAGGTAGTACTGATGTCGTCACATCATAAATTATATGGATTTCGCCCTGTTCCTATAATGTAATAGTTCACACCCATTTTAGTCCTATATAGTATAAATAAAAGATTTAGTGCCAGTAGTGACGTTTTCATTAAACTGTCTTATTCTCCAAATAGTGATCATGCATGTGCAATTGTATTTAATTCAAACCTTGCCACATTTGTAAAAATGGCTTCAAAAGTTTTGTTGTAACAATTTATCCCATTGATTTTTATGCAACAATTGATGTTGATAAATGTTTCACTCGCTGCCCCCTGTTGGTTTTTTTGCTTTGTGTGTGTGTATGTGTTCATATAATTGTCTGATTGTTGGTCTGTTGCGTTTCTATTGTACATCATAGCTTAATAGTACTTTTTACTAAATGTATTGTAATTGTTTTATTGTTATGTTAATATGTAATTTTACTCTCTTTTAGGGTGACTATTACCATCTGTCTAGGGACTGCAGGTGAAAAATAGCCGTCTGGCTAATTCTGGCATATTGACAGAAATGTTCATTAATATGCATTGTCCCTGTAATAAATAAATAAATAAATAAATAGAAATATTTTAAGAATAACAAAATCATTTCATTATATTAATAAATTAAATAAATTATAACTTTTTATAACTTTATTTCCACATTCATAAATACTGTGAATTAAAATGATAAAAAAATCATACATTTCATTAATCAAATACACATATCAAATACATTCATGCTTCAAACACACACACACACACACACAGAGAGAGAGAGAGAGAGAGAGAGAGAGCAAGCATCAAAGACAAATGTGTGTGAAAGAATATATGTGAAAAGAGCTCTGAAAGAAAACACAAAGTGTAAGACAAATTAGATAGAACATTCCAAAATGTTCTTTCTTTCAATGATAATAATGGATTGCTGTAGTGGATTTACTAAAAAAAAAAAAAAGGTGTTGAAGCCTGATATGTTTATCAGGATTCATTGGTTTTGCCAGGAAACTGATGTGTTATATTAAAAAAAGATTCCTAACAGATAAACATTGGGTAAATATTATGTGGCCGGAGCTTTGAAGTATGGTCTGTGGTGATACGCGGGGGCCAGTTCCGAAAAGTTTTGTAACAGAGAACATAAATCTCTCTGATATCATGGCATTTTGAAAATATTCTCTCGGCTGCTTGCTCTAACTGACAATATGAGCTCACCATTCACACAATAATTTGCACTTCACCCAGAATATATCATATAAGTGCTTTAATGCAGAGTTTTATGTTTTATGAAAGGCCATTTAATGCATCATGCCGTTAAGAGGGTTATACGTTTTGAGTCACTCTGGATCCATTCAAGGATCTCCTGCTGACCAGAACAGTGATGTCAGCATTACAAAGTGTTTAAAAGTGGCAAATAATGACGAGTCCATTTTAACTGGCACGGGCACACAGAGCCATTGGTCTTTCCAAGGCCTGTTAAACACCATCATACATAAAAGCAGGATAAAGGCTAGAGAAGGAGAGTGAAAGAACACATACATAAACACACTTCAGTTTTCATTATAACTGAGTGTTGCTGCAAAAAAAGGTGTGCAAAATATTCAAACAGTGGAAATGTTTAGAGCATCTCGGTCCTTATTTAACGCAGGGGGGAGGATCACACATGCTTTCCATTTGCAGTAAGTGTTGGGAGCACTGAAGCAGTTGGAAGAGACCCACACTGGGACAACGGTGGGCCTACACTGGGCTTTCTCTGGTGCAGTAATGGTTGGAGCATGCTCAACAGAAATAGCTGCGGTAGTGTTAAACCTCCGTGCATCTGCCAGGAACGCTGCCGCAGAAGCAGTTCTGTCTCACTACGTCTGAGCTCCATAAATGCCATCATTGTGCCCAAGACACTGCCAGAGTCAGACGGATCACGCCACACCATGTCCTACCACACTGTGACAGAAAATAGCCCAGCATAAGAAGCTGAAGAAAAAAACAGCTAATGTTTATACAATGTTAGTCTGGGGCTGGTCAATTAAGTTCTCAGGAAAATTAGGCCTAGTGTCTAGTGGAATGATCATTTTGAGATGTCAATATGAGATTGTTACAGGAAAAAAATGAGAAAGACTGAGAAACAGAAACTGCCTTTTTAAGTAAATTTTTTGAAAAGTATATTGATGTATAACACGCACTGAACACTATCTCTGTTATGCATCTGTTACTGACGAGCTCCGTCGAGACATGAAGGCCAGACATGAAGATTCCATGACTCTAGGTTGGGAAGTCATCCTTGTCCGAAGCTCACCGGACCACAGCAGGGGAAGAGAAGGCATTGTCCACTGCAGCGTGTAGATCGCGGTCAGTAGTCTTTGAAGATAGGATTCTTGCTTCTTGCAGAAGGTTGTCTGAAGGAAAAGATTCTGAATGGATGACGTTCAAGCATTGCCTTATATAGAGAGTAGCCCCTCATATTTTGCACGCTTGAACACCATTGGCCAGTGTTACTGGCATGATTCAATAAGGCTTCAGTAGTTTCTGGAGGAAGGGGTTTCCCCATAAGCATTAGCAAATAAAATGTTGAAGTGAACGAATCGAAAGGGAACACCCTTAACAGATGAAACGATAGGACGACAAAGATATCGCTTTCCTCAGAGGACAGTCAAAATAATGTTTTATTGTGAATATGAGATTGAGCTGAAGAATGAATGCTGTATCAGATGCAGGTAATCACACTCGCTCAGTCCATCTCACTCTCATAATACTCGACTCTACATAATACAATGAGCTTGTAATACAGTAAAACAATAAGCTTTCAATGAAGCAACTCAATGTTCCTTTGTTTCTTGTTCTAAATTGATGTTTTCAAATTAGTAATGGATGCTTGGACTCAGCTGTTAAACTGTCAATTTGAGATTTGATTACCTACAGCACTCAGCTTACATTAGCTACAGAGCGCATTACTTACAGACATATTCATTATTTAAAGAACATATTCGTCATTGGTTTCATGACTCAATGCTTGTTCATTATAGTGTGTCAAAAAATGCACAGCTTTAAAGCGGTGGCACCCTGTGAGCTGTGACTACACAAGCTTTTGGTTCAGATCTGTTCTGTGGATGATAATGCTGAACTCAACCAAGCAGAGTTCTTCCTAATTAAACTCCACATTCCTCCCAAATGGATTGAGAGGGAAAGTGCCATGGTCATTCTGGGCTTTTAAAATTATCTGTCACATTTAATAAAATACAGCTGACAGTGAGTTTGTTTTCTTTTCATTTGTAGTCCTGTATTTTTTTGCCACTGTGTTTTATTTAAAAAACATTTCAAAGTACATTGCACATGATGGCATGTTCCCTCAGTAGATGGCAAATGTTTAATGAATTATATTGGATTTTGTTTATTAAAAAAAAAATTAAAAAGAGAAAGAAAAGAACCACTGTTGTACTCTCACAGAAGGCTGTCAGTCTTGTGCCTAATGCCATAAACTAAAAATTAAATTCTCTCAGGGATCACACTTTCACTATTTTATCGTTTAGAGGAACAATCCATGATCACTGGAACAGATAAGTGTTTTTGTTAGTGCAGTGCTACAAAAGCCAACTGTTTTTCACAACAGATATTGCACTATACCAAACCATTTGCAAACAGTGCAAAAGTACTGACTGGAAAAGTTGACAGATCTAAGGACAATAAAATCCAAGATGTGAATCTACATAGTGAATGAACATCAGTATTATGTAATCCAACTAAGAATGTCATCATCCTAATGACATTTGCATAGTCATCATACACATTCTGCACTAAAGTCTGCAATTTAACATACACATGCATTAAGGCAGTGAGACAGAATGAAGGATAAAGGGTTGAATTAAATAAATATGGAATAGACACAAACATTTTTTTGGCCCAGCATATAAAGCCCATTGTGAATTACAAAATACGCAAGAATCCCAAGTCTCCAGAAACACAGTTTCATCCATTTTCTCACATACATATGCACATGTGTGTGTGTGAACGTTTTGATAAATCACCATAATTTAAAATAATTGTCATGGATTAGTGTAATATTAAGTTTTATGTTACTGTCTAGTTTGCGTGTATCATTATTTGTGTGTGCATGTGTGTGTGTGTGTGAGTGAGTGAGTGAGTGTGTAAACACTTTGCTTTGGCAATAACAATTGTCATGCCAATAAAGCACGTTGAATTGAATTTAATTGAGTGTGAAGTCTATATGGATTCTGATAATTGATAGAATCCAGCTGAAAACAAAAAATGCGTCCAAGTGACCTGTTTTTCTTTAGATGTTTTATGAATTAAGGGTTAGATCGACAGTCAAAAAAATCTCACAAAGGAATGTTTTATCTCACTCCAAGTTTTCTTTTTCAAGTCTTCAAACAGGCCACTTTCTGGCCTTCTCAGGGCATCAATCAGCAGTGAAACATAAGTGAAGTAGGATGCTGAGCTCATGTCTGAGGAAAGTCTCTCTCTTATTATCTCTCTGTCTTTCCTCCAAATCTGGGAGCGTTTTAGGTCGGGATTCTCTCTCTCTTCTTTGTCTATTTCTATTCTCTCTCTCTCTCTCTCTGTGCTGGTCTGCAGTCACATGTGGAGGTGAACAATTCTTAGGAAAAGAGTAGCTCTAAGCCCTGACCTTATTCTGAGTCACTCACCAGATGACCTTAAGTGTTTGCACAATTTGTTTTGTTCTAGGAAAGTATTTTCTGAAACCATCTCCATGTGTTCACCATTCCTAAGGTCAATATCGCTGCCAGAACTGCAAATCAAAAGTTGTTGTTGAATTGTTTGTACCTGGTGGTTATGTTATGTAGGTCAGATCAGTACTTTATCTATTCAGTTTGACTGTGAAAAATAACCTTCAACAGTTCCTTAGACCAAATGCACAAGCATTAATTTCACAAAAATGATCTGATCTCTAAACATCTGTGATGTTCTTTGGTGCACAAAATGTCTACTGGAAGAGAAAGCCTCTTACTGTGAACCATATACTTTTGCTGAGGATATTAATCATTGTAATCCTGCATCTAAGATGGTCTTTGACTGGCAAGTTAAGCTCCACTCCCACATTTTTCCAGGGTTTATGTAATAGTGAGATAAATGGAAAAGCAGCTGCTGAAAAGTTTGAAAAAATTGGGGTGATAAAATCTGTAGGAGAGAGAGAGGATGAGAAAAGGAAAAGTCTGTGGTCATGGAGTTTGGATTCTGCTGGTTGGACAGGAAGATTCCAGCTGTAATATACCTTTACATATTATTGTAATTCTGTTTGCCTTTAATCATGGGAAACAGAAAGTGTATTTTGTTCGTTTGAGACTTTGCAGGTTAACTGGGCTTATTGAAAATGTCACAACCCTATAAATATTGTAGTCATTTTGTAGCTTTTTAAACTCTCCTCAAAGGTAGGCCTATGTAGTCACACATATTGAAAACAGGTTCAAGTAATTTCATTCAGATAGAGAATTACCAATCTTTTTAATTTTGTGATATGCTCATGGGTTGAGTTTACCTCAAATTACATTTATGTAATACATTTACATATTAAAGAGCTTCGCCTAAAAAAAACAATTCTGTCATAATATCATTCTAATAATACTTAAGTCTATCAAAAAATTATATGACAAACACAAAAGGAGTCATTAAACATCATATCGTTACGCCAGTAGGTGGCGATAAGTTCATGAGTGGATCATGCACTAAACCGATTTGTTCAACAACATGGATTCATTCAGAAATGATTTAGCGACATGAGTGAGTCATTAAATAATTCAGTAAACAGATTTGTTCAAAATTTCTTTCACATGGATGCATTTAGGAAGGAAACTGTTGCTCGGAGACGCTGCTTTATCTGGACTGGAACTGTTTTTCATTGTCGGAGCAAAAACAGACAAAATAACTGGCAACGTTGTGTCTAAAAGCTAAGTTACTCAATATTACCATCTTGTTTATTGACCAGTTGTATAAAGGCACCATCTCTCTTGAAATGTTGATGTTGTTTGAAATATCAAGCTGTGCTATCATAATGGACGTGATTGGTTAAACAAAGTTTTTCATGTTTCATGTTTACATCTGCTTTTGTTGTATGGAACAGACCAGGGTCAGAACTTATATCCTGTTGTGTTGGATAGCAGAAAAAGGTCATAAGGGTTTGGGATGAGGGTCACATGAAAGTGAGTCAATATTTTTTTTGGGGGGGGTTTAAAAAACAATATTTTTAGTGATGTCACTAACATCAACATACACGCTTATCTAAAGCCAGAAATATATTAAAACACATGCTGGCCCTCAATTTAGAAAACTAAGATATACCATGCAGAGACCAGTAAACTCAGAACACAAGAACAAAACATTCCTCTGATGCTTAAAAATATTGCTTTATCTCAAACATTTTCTTTTGGCTTACATGTATACCATAAAATGTTGGATGAAAACTTCTGCTGAACCATTACAAACCTTAAGGGAATGAACTGGCTTTGTTGTGATCAAAATTGTTTGGCTTGCTTCTTCCTGTATAATAAATCCTCACTAGAGGACATGATGTTCGTGCTCTTTTAGTGTCCAGCTGCTAATCAGATTTCATCTAGTATTGTAATCATTCACATTTGACACTGTCACTGCACAAGTCTGTTACCTCACCATTCATCGGGTTCCCCTAGTCCTAGTCAAATGCAGTTAACAGCTCCCCCATGAGGTCTTAAATTGCAGCAGGCCCCAAATTAATTGTTAAAACAAACAAACAAACAAGCAAACAAACAAACTAACTAACATATGCTTTTGCTGGTATAAAACTTTCCTTGATTGAGTATTTGACCTTGTCTTCTAGTATGCTGTCATACATGCCAATGATCACTTCATATATTTTATTCAGTTTTATTCAGCTTTCCATAAATTTGATGTGAAGCCCTGTAGTTTAATAGTCTGGCCTGTGGGTACCAGGCTTTTGTTCTCCTGGGGCAGTTTATGGTTCAATTTCATTTTATTCATTTGATCAGCAACCATCTGCAAACAAAGTTTTCCAGTGCCCATATAAATTGGACAGAAGTTGCCTAATTTAAAGGGTCAAGAAATCCAATAAAGTAAATGTGATGTTGGTTGCTCCTTCTAAAAGAAAAATTCCAATTGAAAACAGCCCCACATTGAAAAACACTGCCAGGGTTTCTCCTTTTGTTATGGTTATTACCCGTAGCAGTTTATTAATAACTTTTCAATTTCATTTTATTCATTTGATCAGCAACCATCTGCAAACAAAGTTTTCCAGTGCCCATATAAATTGGACAGAAGTTGCCTAATTTAAAGGGTCAAGAAATCCAATAAAGTAAATGTGATGTTGGTTGCTCCTTCTAAAAGAAAAATTCCAATTGAAAACAGCCCACATTGAAAAACACTGCCAGGGTTTCTCCTTTTGTTATGGTTATTACCCGTAGCAGTTTATTAATAACTTTAACCATATTTCTAATTGTGTGATAATTATGTTAAATATAATAGCTGCAATTTTACTTTTACGTTCCAGGGACTTTTCTTTTCGATGAAAAAAATAAACCATCTACATCTTGAATGATGTGAAGGTACATTTTCAGCAAATATTAATTTTTGTTGTACCATTCCTTTAAACATTCAACATCATTTCCACTGATTTATTTCTTATTTTGAATAAAGAAAAATGATGAGGACGTTGAAGATCTCAATGAAGATGTTAATTGCAGCAAAGCAGTGACAATGTATATGTAGTACCTTGGGTTCAATGGAGTCGGAGAATGAACCCCGAACATCCAAAACTCCAACCTTTTATACAGTTACAATTTACTACCCGTAATGTAAATGAAGTTGCTCCTGTCGTAACAGCTGTGGTTGAAGTTGAGACAGCCCATTGTCTGAGTTGGTTTTCGTTGTCCCACACCCATTCTACAATCGAGCCATTTGCTGAGGATGTGATCATCACAAATGGTGCTGAAACAATATAACTGTTGACTTTCTTCTTCTCTATAATAATTAAGCTATTTTGGGAAATGAGCATGATTGAACATCTATTGTGAAGTGGAATCTGGGTCAGGACAGTCTGTAGTTTCTTACAAAGGGATAGTTACTAATAAGCATTTAAAAACTGCTCAAAAAAAAAAAGCTGGTTTGGTAGTTTTAGCTAGTCTCTCAGCCTGGTCGGGGTGATGTGTGAGATTTTGGAAGGGCTTATGGCCATTTCAGCAGGCCAAGCTTGGCCTGGCTTGGAGGCAAGTTTAAACCATGATTAAGCCAGCTTAAAACAGAATTTAAAAGTTGTTCTTTTTAACAAGGGTTATATCACACTTATAAGCAAACTGCATTACAAATGTCAGAGCTTATAGTTCACCCAAAAAAAGGGTGAAATAAAAATTATATAATTAATTACTCACCCTCATGTCGTTCCAAACACGCAAGACCTTTGTTCATCTTCAGAACACAAATTAAGATATTTTTGATGAAATCCGAGAGCTTTCTTACCCTGCATAGAGCTGACACATTTAAGGCCCTGAAAGGTAGTGAGGACATCGTGAAAATAATCCATCATTGGTTCAACCGTAATGTTATGAAGCTACGAGAATAGTTTTTGTGCGCAAAAATAATGACTTTATTTAACAATTTCTTACCTTCTGACACGGATTTCTTATAGCTCCTGACATTTTAGAAATCTATTATATATTATATAAATATTTGTATTTTTTTAAAATGGATGTTATATTTTCTTTACACGTTTCCTTTTCTTTTTTACTAAATACAATTTACTAAACTTTTTTTTCTTTACAAAAAGAGAATTTTCAACAAGCATCAAATTATACAGCTGTAATGTATCTATAATTTCATAAAGACAGTTTCTGGAGAAAAAAAGGCATATTATGCATAACATTACCATCCTAACAGCAGGCCAGCACTATTGTTGATACTCAGTATGTAAAAATTTTGGAACCGAGAATAAATCTGGGGGGGAATCTACCTTTGGTAGTATCTTTAATATGCTGTACCTGTGATTTTGCTGGCCTGATAAGTGTAGCAGTAAACTACTACAAAAAATAAGTAGCAACTGAAATATGTGTTACTTTTAATGTCGAAACAATCATGTAACTGCTCCCTACAAATCAGAAAGAAGTTATAATACACTTTGCCCTCTGCTGGGCCATTGTGAGAAGAGCAAGTCATCTGGCCAGTGTGCCCACTTTTGTGCTGTTCACAGCTAATTTAAATTCAGGCCCATGATTAACCATTGGAAACATCCCAACTATCCCTCATAAAAAGGCAAATGTTTCACCATCCCAGTATGACACTGTTAAAATGCAACCTATGACCACACTATGACAAAAGACAGCCTTATGACCCACATGGTCATTGGTCATTTAAAAATAGCATGTGTCTTTTTGTTACTGGCTAATTTAAAAAAGATATGGGGCGGAGGAAAGCAGATCTGAGCAACCTGTGCGTTGCCATGAACACAGGGCACTGGGAGGAATGCTCGGAGGCCCAGTGTGTTAGGTGCTCCTCCCTTCAGGGAATTTTAGTTGTTCAAAGACTTCAAAACCTACCTCCAGGAACCAGGATAAACCTGTGTACACTGATGAGGTGTGTATGACTAATGTATGAATGGAGATTGACGTTGAATTTCAGTCCTTTTTACAGCTGACACACATCAGTGCTTTATTTGCTTGTTTGCGTCCAGGAGGTTTGAAGCAGAGGTGTGGTTTACAGGTGCAAATTCAGGAAAGGCCAGTTCCCGGGTCGCCACAAGCGAGACAGATCCCTCCCCTTGCCTCTTGTCTCTGGATGCACACTCTCTGAACTCTCAAACGATTTTACTTCAACCTACCTCGATCATCTCACTTGAGTCCTACCGGCAGCACTCAGGTAGGTTTATATAACTTAAATATATACACAGTTTATATTTTTAATACATAGAAGCCTATTGAGGAATGTTGTACTGCTTTAAAATTCATCTGGCCTAGTTTGGTGTAAAATGGAGAATAGGTATTAGGTATCAGTGCTGTATGAATGCTATTGAAATTTTGATCCACTGTAGGAAGTCATTATGATTACGAAAAATAAATGACCTTTAGGATGTTTGACAAACGTGGTCACATACCTATTAGAAGTTTAATACCTGAAAATTCTTGGTAAAATTATACATGGTAGCAAGAGATTTTCTGGATACACTTATGAACTTCTGTCTAATAAACAATGAAGCAAAGATTATTAATAGAATATTTTCCTCCAAGATGTTGTAAGGAGGGAGCGAGAATTGTCTAAAATGGTGTTATTTTACATTTATAATTTAACAGACATGTACTTTAACTCCCCCCCCCCCCCCCCCCCCC
>NW_015505643.1:1383138-1399474 GCF_001515645.1 Sinocyclocheilus grahami | reverse complement strand
AATTGGTGAATTTTCATATTGACTTCAAGTTGCCTCAGAATTATACCAGCAGACATAAACTATAATAATAATAATAATAACTGACAAATATGTAATTCATAAATTGACCGTAAAATAAAGAACAACAATGTTATAAAAATTATTTGTAAAATTATGATAAATATTTGTAAATAATAAAAATAACTACACCACTAGAAATCAGTATCTGATTCAGTTATGACATGCCAGATTAAATGTTCTATGAACTAAATACAAAAACAGGACATTAATGTGGAGCCCAAGTACTTTTTACTCCCTGAAACACTTTCATTTCTGTAACATTATTACTGTTTAATTGTAGTTCTGTTGGTGGCCTTCAATATTAGATGATAGCAGATAAACGGGCCAAACAGGATTAACTGTGAAGTGGCGATACAATGGAAATAGTTACTCAGTTAGTCATGTTAAGTGTGGGTGCATCTGTTCAACATCAAAATAAAATATACTGTAGATACCAATTACTGACATCCTCATGTCACATCTATGTCTCATCAAATCATCATTTTATTTAAGTATTTATACAAGTATTTGTATGAACGTTGCTTTGTTATTTGTGTTCTGTTTTGTCATCATTTCACTCAAAGCGTGCATCTAAATATAGTTTGGGTGTGTACATTGTATACAATACACAGAATACGGAATATTGTATGCTCACCTCCTGCTATTGCAATGTCGTGACATGGTTGAATGGTGTACATTACAGTTGCATCAAGAGGGCTTAGATTCACTTCAGTGAAAAGGACTCATGGGAGTGGAACAAAGGGCTGCTAAACAGAGGTTTCTGAGAAATAAAGACTGAAGAACACTTTCATTTTGTAGAGAGAGACATCATAGGTTTTGCTTCACACAAATGTTGATTAATTTATCTTTTGATTGATGCCAACATTTATAACAAGGATGTCTATGTATGTAATAGAACTTATGTTACATTTAAAATAGCAGAATTTTTTTTAGCCCTTTTTCCTCTGTTGGCATTGTTTAGATTTTCTGTGATAAGCACACTCCACACACAGGTAACATGTCTTATTTTGACAGGTAGAGGAACCAAACATGAAATTGCCTCTGGGCATCACACTTGCACTCTTCTTGATACTTCAGACGTTCCGACAAGCGTCCACCCAGATACCTGAGGATTGGGAAAGAAATAATGGGACTACAGGCGACAAAGGAAAACAACCACATAGTGAGGAAATAACTGCTAAACCAACAGGAGAAAGTAAGGAAGACATACAAAGCAATGTAGATGCACAAGCCAACCCAGAGAGCGGTACAGAAAATGAAGGACAACCATTTGGCACATTTAATTATAGTGGAGGAGGAGAGCAGAATTCCACAAAGTTGGATCTGATGCCTGAGCAGTCTGTTGCTGACACAGAGGAAGCTAGTTCTGAGGGTCCCATTGCTACAACAACACCACCTCCTATGATTGCACTTAATTCAAGTTCTGAGCTCTCAGATACATCAGCAGAATCCAATGAAACACTGACACAGGACACAGATACCTCCACACCAGAGCCAGAACACACAAATGAATCTACTCTTATTGACACATATACCAGTCCACAACCTGAGACTACCACAACAGAGAGCAGCCATGATGAATCGGGTTCTGGATATTTGCCCTCAGATGATGTACCCACCAACAGCACTACTAAGAGTCCGACCACCACAACAAAAGATGAAAGCATCCAGAACAAAACTACAGTGAGTCCAACTGAACCACCAGTACACAGAACTACAACGGCAGTAATTCCACCAGCCGTCTCTAAGAACGTCACGACTCCTGCCCCAGACAGTGAGGATACAAACCAGACCGAACCTACTGACACCAGAGGGAATTCTGAAAGAGGTTCGAATCACAAACTGGCGTCAGTCAAGTGTTATTAATAATAAGTGTGTTTATAACAAAAAGACTAAATTTAATTGGATGGCTGAGGAGTTTTGTCATTAGATATTCATTATTCAAGTACCCTACTGTTTAAAAGTTTAAGGTCAGTACATTTTTTTAAGCAGCACAACTGTTTTCATCTTTGATAATGACAAAAAAAATGTTTCTTGAGCACCAAATCAGCATATTAAAATGATTTCTGAAGGATCATGTGACACTGAAGACTGGAGTAATGATGCCGAAAATTCAGCTTTGCCATCATTTTCAAATATATTAAAATAGAAAACAGTTAATTGTAAAAATATTTCACAATACTAATATTTCTTACTGTATTGCTGTTTAAATAAATGCAGCCTTGGTGAGTATAAGAGATTTCTTTCAAAAACATAAAAAATCTGGCAGACCCCAAACTTTTGAACAGTGGACATGATAAAATTATAATCCAAAAATATTTAGCTGAAATTGAATGCTCACTCGAAATCTGTGACACTGATAGTGTTTCGACCTTTTATAAGCATTATTTCACTCCCCATTTCCATAGCACAAAGATCACGCAAATCTTTTTATTTCATCCCTCAAGCTAACCCTCGTTCTTGGCTTCTCGATTCAGTCATAAAATACATATTTGCTGCTGTTCCTCGACACTGGGTTGGATTTCAGGCTTTGTTTGTCCTCTGCTCTGGGCCAGAGTGTCTAGTTACTGACACCTCACCTTCCCTCACAATAAGAGTGGTGTTCACCCTGCAGATATTGGGAAGGGCTCTTTTCAAGGTCAGGGGTGGACCAATGTGACACAGAACACCTGACATTGCTGGAGAACAAATTCCATGATCTTTTTAGTGAATGTAACTCTAATCGATCTGTGTTCAAACAGCATTATGAACTAAAAAGAAGAGGTCATATTTGCATATTCAGAATTATTTTTATATATTTATATTGGATGGTTTTGACCTGATGAGGTATACTAATAAATTGGAGGAAAATAACTGGCTTTAAAAAAGGTCTTTAATAATTGAAAAAGACCTCTGATGGTGTTGGTCTGATTTGATTCATGACTATTTTTAAGCAAGTAACACCATGTTAAAGGCAACCACAATATTACACAGCCCAAAATTAAGTTTTTAATTGCTAACTTGGTCAAGTGTTGCTTCGTTGTTACAATAAAAATGAAATATGTATTTACAGGTTTATCTTCAGATGTTTCAGACGTTACCGAAAGCAAGAAAGGGCAGGCATGGACTGTTGTCCTAGTCATTGGGATTATAGTGGGGGTCCTGGCTTTGGGAGCATTTATCATCCTGAATCAAAGAAACAAAAAAGACTTCTCACACAGAAAACTGGTGGAAGAGATGTCACCTGATCCAGGTAATATAAAACTAACTTGTCATTATTTGCATCACTTTGAACCCAGATCCATTTGAATGCATGTGAGGGCATATGAACATTTCACAGATTCATTTTTTTACTGTGATACTCTGATTTACATTGTTTTGTCTCATCTTTTCAAAGTTCTCCGACTGGACAACAGTGAGCCACTCGACCTGAAGTTTGATGGATTTGGTTACTACAATCCAGGACTACAAGGGGACAACATCCAGATGAGCAACTTTCCACAGGGACATTCAAAATGAGAACAAATCTGTGATGCCAAAGACATTTTTTAAATGTTGCAGCACCCATGTGAAGACAAAAGGATGTAATTAAGAAATTATTGTAATTTTTGCCAAATCAATCATAAGGCAATTTTGCATAAATGAACAATCAAAACATTTTTTTTTAATGTTTAGTAGTGTCTTTTGTTGGACTGTTTTAGACTATCTGAAAGAAGAATATTTCTATACTGGGCACTTTTTGTTTGAACTGCAAAGTGTTGGATTGTATGTCTGCTTCTCTCTAATTGTTCAACAAGATTGTTTACATGACAATTACTGTATCATGTCAAAACCCGTATATATGCAAAATGGTGGAATTGATCAGCATTATGACACAACTTCACTATGCACAACAGTTTTGGTCTAGGAGATCAAGATTATGTCACTGAACTGGGAGAACATCTATTGGCGTTTTGCCTAGTTGAATTTTCAGACACAGGCCTAATACCTTTCTTCTGAGCCTATAATATTTGAAGATTTTTTAGTTTTCAAAAGCTTTAAACTAAATAGAGAATAAACGTGGCAGTAGGTTCCCAGATTATTATAAATAATAAAATGATAAAATAAGGCTTGTCTCCGTGTCTGATTAGTGTATAATCAAGGTATTATTAAGAATACTCGAAGCAGCGTTATCTTGCTTGCGTCCTCCAGTCCTGTAGATAGCGTAGATTCCATCCGAACATAAAAAACACATTTTGATGAACATAGCAAAGAAGAATGGAGGAACCTGGCTAGCTAAGGAATAGTAGTTTATTAGGGAAGGTCCGGTCATGATTAAAACTGAGAAAGTTTTACATTTGAACAGCTCAAAGGGTAGAAAGGTCCGTGTGGTTCGGGAGCACTATGTGAGGGAACAGGTTCCGTGTGGAAGCTCCCTCTGTCAAGCGGACTGTCGTAACGGTAAGGAGAACATGGGCCAGCCAAACATCAAAACACCATGAAATATGTGGTTTATTATCATTATAGAGAATGGATCAGCATACCAAAGCTAACAGTAGTTAATCTTAAATTCAGTGGTCTTCACATTCTGTACTGAGCTATAGCTTTACGAATTGTTAACGTAGATCGACTCAGACATCTTTGTAATTTGGCTTATTAGTGTTTCATAATTATTGGTGACTTGATGTGGTATAACGCCCTCTGAATGGATCATCTCATACTAGTTTAGGTTGAACTTAATGTAGATGTTTAGTAATGGAACAAACCTAAGTTTACAGGTTGTCCTACTTAACCCTTTATTCACCCTACTAATTAGGTAATGACCAGTAATTTACCTTAGAGAATTCCTCAAACATGGAAACATTAATTGCAGGATGAAGTACCAAACAAAAGTATTTATTGTCATTAAAACATCCGTCACTAAATCTTGGTAGTTTGGTAGTTCATCCTGCAAATATTGTTTGAGGTATTCTCTTATTGTGTTCCCAGTTTAGCTAATAAGATAATAATGGTTTGCATTGACCGTTTGTGCTCCAATAGACGGGAAGGTGCTGTCTGGTGATGTGACACACTATGTGGTTCCCGATGTGGGAGTGGTTCGGGATTTCCTGGAGATACTGGAGTTCAGGCAGCTGCAGGGGATTGTGCTGACCCAGACAGCCTACCAGACTGTTCAGCACACCCGTGGACGCAGGTCAACCCCTCAAATATCATTTTTGAGCCACTTACTCCTAGTACTGTGTGTGAATAAAATAGGAAAATTCCTTCAGGAAAATTGGAAGGGACAGTTCTACAGGTTGCTTTCATAGTTGCATTTTGTTTCGTCTTGCACAGGCAATATAACAGACTGCGCGCTTTACTGAAGGACCCTCGCCATGATTGTGTGCTGTTTGCCAATGAGTTTCAGCAATACTGCTACTGCCCCAGAGACAAGGGCGAGTCTCAGGACAAATGGCATACAAGGTCCTGACTGTCCAGTATTACACTTTCTTTTATGCATTGTTTACTTTGAGAAAAGAGTAGTGAGAGTATTAATAGACTATAGAGCAGGGGTTTTCACAGACATCGGGCCTCCCTTTTAACACAACATACACAATGGTGCCTCCCCACCCCCTCCACCCCCCTAATTTTTACTTATTTTCAATAGTATAAAAATACTTTTTAATTGTCATAATTTGCAATATATGTAAATAGTGCAACAACAAAAACCATGCAAGGAAAAAAATACATTTGTTTTTAGTACAAATTATTGCAAATGAAGCTGCGATACCAAACAGGGCCACAGGGAGATGCCAAAAGAGCACTAAATCAGAATCATTAAACCGTCACATACTCCCTTCTTCGGCCAACATCCATTATAAAACACCATGATGATTATTGTAACCACCTTTCTCCACTCTAGCGATGGCCCTGGTGGGGGTGCACAGGGACTGAAGTGGCCAGGCAAGCCTCCAACCTCCACAACCCTGAGCATGCTTGTGGTACTGACACTGTGGGAAACATAACTATGTCCCTTGTCCAAAAAACTACTTCTTTTAGTTTTTTTTTCATGTATTTTTTTATTTTATTGTTTTGATTGAAAATATTATTAAAAAAAAATTTTTTTTACCACTCTGCACGGCTTCCTTGACATGCTCTGGTGTGCCCCACACTTTGAAAACCCTGGCTATAGTCTAATAGAATATTCATTTTGAATCAACCTCTGACGTGAAAAGAATGTCGTGCACTCTGACTTTTTAGTGAACAATATTTTTTTAAAGCAAGTAAACTTTATTGAGAAGTGAGAGAGTTGCTTCAGTGATCACATAGACACTTCATAGTATTAGAAGCAAGACCTGAGCTGCAGGGGAAAAAAATAACTCACGGGAAAGTAATTTTAATGTGTGAACATGATGTTGATTCTGTTACAGAAATGTGTATAATGCAGCAGTTTGGTACTATAATTATCTAGCTGGACTCCAGCCAGTGGTCATGATTACAGAAGATAGTGATGCTATTTCAGAATTTAGTGCCTTAAACAGTGGAGTGTATGTCATCTCAACTAAGGTATATTATTTTATTTTATTTCCTGTGAATCTGTAGTGTTGAATTATCAATATATTTTTGGATTCAGATTAGACATAATCCATACAAATGTTTAACTTAAAAAAAACAATGAACAGCTTGGTTTAGTATGTTGTTGAGACAACATACTTTTCCCTTGGTAACACCAGTGAACTCTATTGTAGGAGTACCTGTTAAGGTTCTGGCCAGACCTGCAGGCCACCCATGATCTGTACGACTCCATTGCTCAGACCCTTCAAGAGCGAGAGAGTGAAGGAGTGGAGAAAGTGTACACTGAACACCTGCCTGCAGAGGTGTTGGAGGCTGGTATAAAATCTGGCAGGTACATCCAGGTAAGTGCCCCACACTTCTGTTTAAACTAGATCTCTTTCTCGGTATTGGCTTATGGAGACTACATTCCAACCCACTCCTTTCCCTTAAAGGGCATCCTCAGTGTGAACAAACATCGAGCACAGCTTGAAGCCTTTGTCCGTTACGAGGGTTCAGCCAGCAAAAATACAGGTTGTTACCAACATACTTGTATCAGTCGTTCAAATAATTTTTCTGATTACTAAAGCTCTTATTGATACTGATGGTGTTCTGGTATTTTACCTTTGATACTGCCTGTGTGATCATGTGTTTTAGAGCTAAATAGTGATGTGCTGATCAATGGAGCAAAGCATCGTAACCGGGCGGTGCATGGAGACGTTGTTGTCATAGGGCTGTTGCCACTGGAGGACACACAGAGTCAGCCTATGCCCTCAGGTAATCATGGGTACATGATGATTACAATTGGTCTAGAACATTCTGAGCACAATGTGAAGATTGACTGATACACAGGATGCAGACAGATAAATGGATTTACACATACACTGGTGTCCAAAAGTCTGAGAACCACTGTTGAAAATGCTTTTATTTAGTGTTATCTATCTATCTATATTATAATTGTTTTTAATTATTATTACAAATGATATTTTGTGTTGAGTGAAAATTTTATTGAAAAAGTTTGGTTTCGAATGACAACATTTCCAAAGTTTCAGTGTGGGAGCAGGTTTTTGAACCTCACTGTAGATGGCTGTACAAGTTGTGGTTGTTTTTTTACTCTCTCCTCTCTTTCCTGTAGGCAGGGTGGTGGGTATTCTGCAGAGGAACTGGAGAGACTACGTTGTGACTTTTCCTCCTCTTGAGGAGGTGCAGTCACAGAGTCGAAATTCACAAAAGATTCTGGTTATTCCATGGGACTACCGCATCCCTAAAATCCATATCAGCACACAGCAGGCTGAGGCTCTGCAGGTGGAGATATAATTCAGCATTTTAAATGCCTTATGGTTTCCAATAGTCTAGATGAGCAGATCTTTTTTTGCAGCAAGTGTAATGTTTACAATATTGTTGACACCCTTTGTAAGTACTCAAACCTTCAGTAGACTGGCTGAAGAACTACAAATAATTACTTTTATTCAGCAATCATGCGCTAAATTGATCAAAAGTGACAGTAAATATATTTATAATGTTACAAAACATTTTTTAAATAAATGCATTTCTTTTGAACTTTTTAATCCTGAAAAAGTGCATCACGTTTTCCACAAAATGCAGCACAACTGTTGTTAATGGTTATTATATTATCATATTATATGATAAAGCTAATTTTAAAATATATTAAATATGAATATATGAAATCTTTCATGGCATGCTTCTCTGTAGGATCGAAGAGTGATTGTGCGTCTGGATTCGTGGGAAAGTACTTCTGTTTACCCCACTGGCCACTGTGTGAGGGTGCTGGGGAAAGCAGGCGAGCTGGAGACTGAGATTCAGACCATCCTGGTGGAGAACTGCATCCATGTTCCAACATTCTCAGAGGCACAGGTGGGGTCATATAGTGTCTGCATCTGATTTGAGTCATTTCAAATGTTTAAATTGTTATTTTGCCTTATGAGAAGAGGGAATCCCCAAAAGTGAAGCCTTCAAAAAGGTACAAGGTGTATTACTATAAAAATCAGTGTTTTTGTATGTTTGTTTAGTTGCGTGAGATGCCAGTTAACACAGAGGAGAACCCATGGCAGATGGACACCAGTGAGGTGTCCTCTCGGTGGGACCTGAGAGACACACACCTGGTTTTCAGTATCGATCCCAAGGGCTGTGAGGATGTGGATGATACCTTGACTGTGCGGACTCTGCCTGGTGGGAAACGGTTAGAGCTGGCTGTCCAGGGAGGGCTCTCTTACAGATCTAGAGGCACGGTCAAGGTATGGAAATTTGCCAGTTATTCAAAATATAGTGGTGGATTAATAGAGTATATTATTGTTTAGCGTATTTATTATGATGTGTTTATTTAGTTGGTTAATCTCCTATTTTGATGGTACACTTAATAATGAAGAATAATGATGGTTCATACACTAAAGTTCAAAATTTGAGGGGTTTGAAAGATTTTTAAAAAAATGTTTTTGAGTCTCTTATGCTCAAGACTGTTTATTTGACCAGTAGTACAGGAAAGACATATAGTGAAATGATATTACAATGTAAAATAACTGTTTTGTATTTTAATACATTTGAAAATGTCATTTATTTTTACTCCATTACTCCAGTTTTCAGTGCCATGTGATAATTCAGAAATCATCCTAAAATGCTGAATTGGAGCTTAAGAAACGTTTCTCATTTCTTCTTATCAATTTTGAAAGCAGTTAGGCTGCTTGATATCTTTGTGGAAATCATGATACTTTTTTAGGACACTTTGGTGAATAGAAGGTTCAAAAGAACAACATTTATGTGAAATATGAATCTTTTGTAACATTGTAAATGTTTCTACTGTCACTTTTGATCAGTTTAATGTGTCCTTGCTTAATAAAAGTTTACTGACCCCAAACGATTGAACGCTAGTGTATGTTTATTATCACATTTCTGTGATGAATGTGGATTTGTGCATACATTAATAAATAAGTTGCATCTCTCTTTTCTAAACCCAGGGCAACCACTTGCTACCTGGCTGACCGCAGGTACGACATGCTGCCAGCAGTGCTGAGTGCTGATCTGTGCTCCCTCCTTGGAGGAGTGGACCGGTGAGTAACACACAAACCTTTCCCTGCTTTTTGAGACTTAAAAAGTGACCTAATATGCTGCTGGAATCTGACTTCGATAGAAAATAACAGGGAATCGCTCTGTAATATGTTGCAGATATGCCATGAGTGTGCTGTGGGAGCTGGATGCTGAGACTCTGGATGTGTGTACGGTTTGGTACGGTCGCACTCTAATCCGCTCCTCCTATCAGCTTCACTATGAGCTGGCCCAGAGTCTGCTGAATGGCGAGGAGATTGAGGTACCTGAGCTAAGCCGGCTCAAGGGTTCTCAGCGGGACCAGAAACGGGCTGAACTCTTGCAGGCCCTAGAGACTCTTGACGAGGGTGGCCAGACATCTCCGTGCACAGAGAGATAAAGGTGGTGCTCTGGAGTTGGAGGGGGTGGAGGTGAGGGCTCAGCTGGATGAGGAGAAGAACATTACAGCCCTTGTGCCCAAACAGCCTCTGGAAGTTCATGAGACTGTGGCAGAGTGTATGATCTATGCCAACCACTGGGTGGCACGCAAGATACAGGAGAGCTTTCCACACCAAGCTCTTCTGCGTCATCACCCACCACCCAAACAGGAGTTCTTTGTAGCTAATCAGCTCATGGGAAATATGAATAATTAACCATAATTAGTTAATCACCTCATCGGCTGTGCCAAGGCCCGTGGCTTCAGTATTGATACTAGATAAACAATAATTTACAAAAGTTGGGGTAACATGTTCTTGAAATAAGTTACCAAGGCTGTATTATTTGATCAAAAATAGAGTACAAACAGTAATATTGTTAAAGCTGCAGTCCGTAACTTTTTTGTGTTCAAAATGTATATAATAAGCGATTACACCATGAATCCATTTTCCAAACCGTGATTTTGGCTTGTCCTGAATCACTATGGTACACCTATAATAAGTGTTTATATTCTGACTATTTAGACTGGTTCGGGTAGGTACCGCTGCGGAGTAGCCCAGTACCTGCGTGATTCGCCATAGACATAAACAGAGAGAAGTAGCTCCGGCTACAATGTTCTTCTGCAAGATGCACACAGTTCTGTTTATTAACCGCTAGAGCGCCAAAAGTTACGGACTGCAGCTTTAAATAACTGTCTGAATATGTTCTAATATGCTGATTTGGTGCTCAAGAAACATTTCTTCTTATTATTATTATCAGTGTTGAAAACAGTTAATATTTTTGTGAAATTTTTTTTTTCAGGATTCTTTGATGAACAGAAGGTTCAAAAGAATAGCATTTATTTGAAAACTAAATGTATAGTAACATTTTAAATGCATTCACTTTTAGTTTTGATTAGTTTAATTCATTCTTGCTGAATAAAAGTACCCCCCAAAACTCCGAACATTTGAACAGTATTATTTATCTAAATAAAGATAGATTGTGTATATAATCGAATCATAATATAATCAGTATAGTCAGAGATAGATTGCATACATGCATGTATAATTATATGTGTCTGCATTGCTTAAACTAGGTCAAACAGAGCTCTGGCTGATTCTCTGGAACGAGCTGTGGATCCTCAGGACCCCCTGGTGAACAAGTTAATGAGAATGATGGCCACCCAGGCAATGTCTAATGCCCTTTACTTCTCTACAGGAGCATGCCCAGAAGAACAGTATTATCACTATGGTACATGCCTTTCATTCTGTCATCATTACAGATCATTTGTAATCTCATTATTACAGTATAGTATGAATAAACATTCTACCATGACTTAAAACCGCCATAGACATAGTGGCATTTTGATCAATTTGCTCGCTAGAACTAAGAAAAGGATGAAAGCATGAATCAGGTCTGGCTGTTTATGTCATTTTCAGGTCTTGCTCTGGATCGATACACTCACTTTACCTCTCCAATCAGACGCTATGCTGATGTATTAGTTCACCGGCTGCTCATGGCTGCTATTCAGCTGGAGGAGGAAGGATCACTAAGCAAACCCTTCGCTAGTAACAAAGAACTTGAGGAACTAGCTCAACATATCAACAATAAAAACAGAGTAAGTGGGGGCCATTAGCTTTTGTATCAGTATTTCATTGTAGTTGTAAGGTCCGCGCACCTGGCCCAAGGAAGGTATCCAGTGGCCACCACCCCTCTGTGGGGTGTCCTGAAGATGCCAGTGCATTGTTTGCCTCTCAGGAGATCAAAGTATTCTAGTTTCTTTTATCCTTACATAGTAAACCTGCAGTAACATGATTGTCTGGGAAATTACCCCAACACTTCCTGCACTCTCTGTTTGTGTGACAGGCAGCACAGCATGCACAGAAGCAGTCCACGGAGCTCTTCCAGTGCCTCTACTTCCGAGACAAAGACTCACACACAGATGAGCGCTGTGTGGCTGATGCTGTGATCTATGCTGTCCGAACTAATGGTTTTCTGGCCTTCGTACCACAGTAATGACCTGCTTATGGAATATTACTTAGTGTTTGGACCAAAGAAAATGTTACATTTTTAAAGGGGGAAGTCGTGGCCTAATGGTTAGAGAATCGGACTCGTAACCCAAAGGTTGCGGGTTCGACTCTCGTACCAGCAGGGACTGTAGGTGGGGGGGGAGTGAATATACAGCACTCTCTTCCACCTTCAATACCACGACTGAGGTGCCCTTGAGCAAGGCACCGAACCCCCAACTGCTCAAAAATGGTTGCCCACTGCTCCGGGTGTGTGTTCACTGCTGTGTGTGTGCACTTTGGATGGGTTGAATGCAGAGCACTAATTCTAAGTATGGGTCTCCATACTTGGCCACATGTCACGTCACTTAAACACAAAAAAATTAAGAAAAGTGTACACTACTATGCATACTCTTATGTTCACCAAGGCTGCTTTTATTTGATCAAAAATACATTAAAAGAGTGAGGTATAAATTTAAAATATTTTCTATTTTAATACACTTTAAAATGTAATGCATTTCTGTGGAAAGTAGAATTTTCAGCATCATTACTCCAGTCTTCAGTGTCATATGATCCTTCAGAAATCATTCTGATATGCTGATTTGGTTCTAAAGAAGCATTTCTTATTATTACCAGTGTTGAAAACAATTGTGCTGTCTGTCTTTGATGAATAGAAAGTTAAAAAGAACATTTATTTGAAATAGAAAGCACAATGTTTTGTAAGTTAAAAGTAGGGATGCACCGATATGAACATTTTGGCCGATACCGATAACCGATTATTCTTTATTTTTGAAAGCCGATAACCGATATGTTGGCCGATAAATCTATATCCGAATTGTTATATACTTTTTGAGAGCCTGATTACAAAAAAGGTCAAATCATTAAAAGCCACATCCCAAACACTTCAACATAAGCAGCCTAGTTTGAACGGTGTACGTTTTAAAAATATTTTTACTCTCCCATTACCAAATTTAGTCATAAAAAAGTCTTACAAATAAATAAAATAATGCATAAATAATGCAAACAAGTCACTGGACATCATTACACGTGTAAAGAATCAAAATGAATGCGCCACAGATCAATAAAACGGAATAGCCTCTGCACGGACAATAATTAAATGATTTTAATTACTAAACCATACTGTTGATGAAAATAATAAGAGAACAATACAAGTGGTTGTTGTTATTAATAATATATCAATGATTTTGAAAAAGTAACAAATTAATACCACTGTTTTAAATAGCAGCCGTTGAGCTGCGCGTGCTGAAGCTGAAGAGCTGAATGAACACGGTAAACTGAAGCGTTTTGCTGGCAGCTTATTTAACTCAAGGAAATGCATCCTGAGATTAATATTAATACAACATAAACATAATATTACAACTTATATATGAAATGACAAATGACGCAGTTATTGCATGCTATAGTCAGAATGTGTGATCCTGTTGTGGATGCGCTCTTCCCATAACAACGCACTGAAACACAGCAACTAAACCCAAAGAATGCACAACATTTTATTATAATAATGTTCTCATTAGAATGTTATATACACAACATTCCCAATCATAGTTATTAATGTTGTGCACTGCTGTTTGAGCTGCGTGCGCTGAGCTAAAGACAATCACCGGTAAACTGAAGCGCTCTTTTAACTTAACCAAACGCATTCTATATGAGATAAATCAGATATACATCAAATAAACACAATATTACAACGTACAATTGCACAAAAGGCTGCAAACGAACAGCGCGCATCTGAAGTGTCTCTGAAGGAAATAACGCATTATTTATCGGCTTTAAGATATCGGCCAAATTTTCTTATCAGGCCGATACCGATAACAGAAAAAATGAGCATTTATTGGCCGATACCGATATGGTGGCCGATATATCGTGCATCCCTAGTTAAAAGATTAAGTTCATGCTGAATAAAAAAGGGAATTAATTAAAAAAAGATTAATTTCTTTCAAACAGAAAAGTCTTACTGACCCCAAACTTTTGAATGAACTGTACACCAAAAATAGCTCCTGCATATAATGTGGACACGATGTTTGATTTCGAGCTGCTGTAACACTTGTCTATTCACACAGGTATGGTTTGAAGGGAGCTGTGTACCTTAAGAATCGAGAGGGTCAGGTGGTCAGTGTCGATGGAGATGGAAGGTGCGAGTGGAAGGCTGGGATATTGCAGAGATACCCTGACAGGATCAGCACCTGTACCAGCACTGGAACTCATATATTTGACCTCTTTGACCACGTTACAGTTAGTACATTCTCAGCAAACAGCAAAAATCACATTGTTTGTGGCACCTTTATTTGGACCGTCATAGATATGTGTCTGTTACATCCTCTGACATCATGTTTTCCTCCTTCCTTTCATGCCCGTCTTCCTTTGCAGGTTCGTATCTCTGTAGAACCGTCTCGTTGCCATGCCGACAGCTTGTGTCTGGAGCTTATCAGCAACAAGCCCCATTGCGCTGTGCAACCCGAGTCACAGCCAGCTGGTCGCGGTCGGTCTGAGCTGGTTCAGGAGGTGGTGCGCTGGGCAGAAAAGGCCTCCCTCCAGGCGGAGGAAGAGAGGGGGAGGAAGTCCAAACTGAGCAGGGAGGAGAAGCAGTTCAGACAGAGCAAAACACCAAACCTCTATGTCCTGTTACAGGAGATCAGTGAACTTGCCCTACAGGATCTGTCCGTCTGTCAAATCAGAAATACAGAGGAACAGACTTGCACTGCATCTTCTTAGCTCTTTTCTGCTGTTTTTACAATTGACTAGAAAAGCTTTAGGGATGGTTTTGTAATATTTGCCATGGACTTTCATTAAAGTGTCCAGATGTGAACAAAAATGAGTTATACTTACTCAGGATTTATGAACACTGGCTCGTTTGCTTTGTCCAATACATGATTTCACTAGGTCCTCCTGATGCTATTATTATTATTATCACCACAGATAACATGTTTTGGGCCTGTTTTTGTGGTTAAATGGGCTCTTTTGCTGAGAAACCAGTAAACTGGTCAAACTTAATTTCCTGTGAAGCCAATGGCTTTATATTTGAAGGCCATCTTCCTGTCGAAGTTTTAATAGCAATGAGTCAAATGGAAAAAAAAAATAAAATTAGAAAATGTAAGAAAAACCAGCATGTAACAAATATTTGAAGCAGGCTTATAGATTTCCCAGATGTTTGCATTGTTACTGCTTTTATTAATATTATATTAATATTTTTTAGGAATAAAATGTATTTTTTTTTCATGTAATGTTTTTATGATCCACATTTCTTTTAATTCTATGATGCTACTGAATCAATGTGCAAGACACTTAATCATCTCCACTAAAAGCTGGAATACACACTACACAATTTTGCCCAGTTTTGCCCCAATTTAGTTGCACAGAATCAGTCTTGAGCTAAAAAACAAAAATAATTGTAACATTTTCATTTGCCATGTGTCTCCTATCAACAAAGTGCATATGTATTTTGTGTTCCGAACGACTTTAAAGTATGGCAGTGTGTGATACTTAGTTGATTAGTATATGATGCCTAGTGTTTTAAAATCTGTTCAGATTGTAAAAGTTGTGTACTTCAAAATATAGATCTACACAAATTACGTCACATTAAGGGTTTTATACATTTTTATTCAGAAAAATTGACACTGAAATAAGAGAACAGGGATAAACGTAACTGACAGTAACATTAGAAGGTGATGACAAACTGACAGTTTCAAAAAAAAAAGTAATGGGTCAACCTCAAAAGCTCTCTTTGTCCTGTAGTATTGTGTGCTTACATTAAGACATTATCATAAACTCTAGCCAATAATAAGAAAGTGGTGATTTTATTCTCAGGTTCACACTGAGCTTACTGCGAACCTGAGAATAAAATGATGGGAAATGTTTTGAATATGAGCAAATATATTTCAAAATCCTCACAGAGGATAAAAGATGATATGACAAAATGCAAGCACGCTGAATTAGATTAATGTGTGTATAAGATCATTAGCAGTGATCAAGCCCAAGGTTGGCATTACAAAACATGCCAATGAGCTGCAAAAGATCTATGGCATATGACTGGGAAGATTTTATAAGGTTAAATGTGAAAAAGTCAGACTGATTGTAGTTGCCCTTCCCAAACAGACTCTTAATTTATTCATAGTCCTCTTGCTACAAAAGGGGAGGATTGGTTCAATTGCTATCATCATCACCATCAACTATGCCATTTGGAACCAGACTAGCACACTCATTATCATATAAAGGGGAATTCTGAAGAGCAGCTGACTTTTGTTTGAGTGGCGTTTGTGGTGCTCTGGGGGGGGGGGGGGGGGGGGATACAAAAAGGAGCCGAAGCACGC
>NW_015505643.1:1381388-1383048 GCF_001515645.1 Sinocyclocheilus grahami | reverse complement strand
GGGATAGTGATACAAAAATGAGACTGAAGCAGCTGAATTTATATGCATAACAGTGGACCCAGATTTTTTCCAGGACTAGAGGCAAATGAGAACTTTCATTTGAATCATAACACGCCACACAAGGTTATGACATTAAATGACCCCACATACACCTAACTGTTTCTGCTTCGCAAGTCTCCTCTCCAGAGCCAGCCGTTTGTTGAGCTCTATGCGCCGCTGCTGTTCCTCAGAGAGGCTGGAGCAGGAGTAGAATGGACAAACGGATCTTCAGGGAAACCTTCGTCTCCAACTGGATCAGACTCTTCCAGTACTCGACCCTCACCCTCCTCTGAAGGGAAGTAGAAGGGAAGTAGAGACCAGGGACTGAGGCAGAGCCGGCGGAGCAGGGAGCCAGGGTGGAGCCGGCAGTACAGGTGGAGCTGAGGACCACCACAGCAGAGCAGACGGGACTGAAGATCCCCATGGCGGAGCAGAAGACCACCAGAGCCAGAGAGTAGACCACCACGGCGGAGCAGAGGACCACCATGGCCAGACAGTAGACAACCACGGCGGAGCAGGCAGAGCAGAAGACCACCACGATAGAGCAGAGAACCACCACGGCGGAGCAGAGAACCACCAGAGCCAGACAGTAGACCACCACGGCGGAGCAGAGGACCACCACGGCAGAGCAGAGAACCACCAGAGCCAGACAGTAGACCACCACAGCGGATCAGAGGACCAACACGGCGGATCAGAGGACCACCACGGCGGAGCAGAGAACCACCACGGCGGAGGGAACCGGAAACCCCCCCGGTGAACCACCCCGACCAGGAGACCATGGCGGAGACTGTAACAACGAGAGAGCAGAGACAGACAACACAGACAGAACATTGGGGTTGATAGACAAGACTGAGCGTTCAGAGGCAGTCTCCCTGGCTGGGTCGGGACAAGACAAAAGTTCACAAACGGCCTCCATAGCCGTGACAGAATGAGCAAGGAGTTCGCAGACGGCCCTTATAGCTGTGACAGGATGAGCAGAGAGTTCACCGACGGCCTCCATAGCCGTGACAGGACGGGATGAGAGTTCACAGGCGGCCTCCATAGCCGTGACAGGACAAGCAGGGAGTTCGTAAACGGCCTCTATAGCTGTGACAGGACAGACAAAGAGTTCCCAGACGACCTCCTTGGCCGGAACAGAACAGGCAGAGAGTTCATAGACGGCCTCTTTGGTTGGAACAAGACAGACAGGGCGTTCATAGGCGGCCTCCCTGGCCGGAACCGGACGAGCAGAGAGTTCATCGACGGCCTCCTTGGCCGGAACAGCTTGGGAGGTTCTGCAGCCTGCGCCGCCACCTCTGAAGAGACTACAGTGGACACCATGGCCTCTGGGAGCACAGCAGTGTACACCGCTACCTCAGGAGGTTCTGCAGCGCAAGCCGCCACATCTGGAGATGTTGTAGCCGGTGCTGCTGCCTCTAGCAAATCGGCGGTGGAGTACGCGGCCCAGATACACCATAAAGCAACCCCCCATATGGGAAGTGCTGCAGACAGGGGAATGAGTTCATTAATAGAAGGGTATCCAGTGTGAGGGATGCACCGCTGGTGTCTGCACGCACCGCTGGTATCCCCAAACCCACTCACTCTAACCCTTCTATTCATGAACTCATTCCCCTGTCTGCAG
>NW_015505643.1:1345193-1381040 GCF_001515645.1 Sinocyclocheilus grahami | reverse complement strand
CCTCCTTGGCCGGAACAGAACAGGCAGAGAGTTCATAGACGGCCTCTTTGGTTGGAACAAGACAGACAGGGCGTTCATAGGCGGCCTCCCTGGCCGGAACCGGACGAGCAGAGAGTTCATCGACGGCCTCCTTGGCCGGAACAGAACAGGCAGAGAGTTCATAGACGGCCTCTTTGGTTGGAACAAGACAGACAGGGCGTTCATAGGCGGCCTCCCTGGCCGGAACCGGACGAGCAGAGAGTTCATCGACGGCCTCCTTGGCCGGAACAGAACAGGCAGAGAGTTCATAGACGGCCTCCTTGGCCGGAACAGAACAAGCAGAAAGTGCGTTGCTGGGCGCCACCACCACGCAAGGAACTGAGGCAAGTGTCGCCATCTTGGGAGGTTCTGCAGCCTGCGCCGCCACCTCTGAAGAGACTACAGTGGACACCATGGCCTCTGGGAGCACAGCAGTGTACACCGCTACCTCAGGAGGTTCTGCAGCGCAAGCCGCCACATCTGGAGATGTTGTAGCCGGTGCTGCTGCCTCTAGCAAATCGGCGGTGGAGTACGCGGCCCAGATACACCATAAAGCAACCCCCCATATGGGAAGTACTGCAGACAGGGGAATGAGTTCATGAATAGAAGGGTTAGAGTGAGTGGGTTTGGGGATACCAGTGGTGCGTGCAGACACCAGCGGTGCATCCCTCACACTGGATACCAGACTGGGATACCGAAGGGCTGACCATGAGAATCTGGGTGTGACAGACAGGACGTGACATGACTCTGGATGATCAGCTGTGATGCGACGTGATTCTGGATGAATAACTGAGGGGTGACGTGACTCTGGACAAACAGCTGAGACATGGCGAGACTCTAGAAGATCAGCTGTGACGTAACAAGGCTCTGGCAGCTCAGCTGAGACTTGACTGGACTCATGAAAATCCGCTGTGACTAGACTTGACTCGTGAAGATCAGTTGTGACTTGACTAGACTCATGACAATCAGTTGTGACTTGACCAGACTCATGACAATCAGTTGTGACTTGACCGGACTCATGAATATCAGCTGTGACTTGACCGGACTCATGAATATCAGCTGTGACTTGACCGGACTCATGATAATAAACTGTGACTCGATTTGACTCATGACAATCAGCTGTGACTAGACTTGACTCAGGAAGATCAACTGTGACTAGACTTGACTAGTGAAGATCAGTTGTGACTTGACTAGACTCATGACAATCAGTTGTGACTTGACCAGACTCATGACAATCAGTTGTGACTTGACCAGACTCATGAATATCAGCTGTGACTTGACCAGACTCATGATAATAAACTGACTCGATTTGACTCATGACGATCAAATGTGACTAGACTTGACTCAGGAAGATCAGCTGTGACCTGACTTGACTCATGACTATCAGCTGTGACTTGACTAGACTCATGATATTAAACTGTGACTTGACCTGACTCATGATGATCAACCGTGACTTGACTAGATGCTGTTGTGTCCGCCATCTTGTGAGTGTGCTCCGCTGTCGCCGCCATTTTGTGAGCGTGCTCTAGTGTGGTCGCCATTTTGCGATCAGGCTCTGCTGTCGCCGCCATTTTGTGAGCGTGCTCTGGTACAGCCGCCATTTCAGTCACAGACATTGTGTCGCGTTCTTCCTCCGCGACACCCACAGTAAACAAGCAGACAACAAAGCATAATCCATAAGGTCCCTTAAACTACAGTTACATTCCCCTCCAGGTAACCAAGATTTCGTGGGTTCATCCAGTTCAAAACGGAACAAGTCTTTAAACCAAACTTCATCATACAGTGGAACTTGATATGATAGCACACAGAACCGGTGAACATACTCCTCAATAGAAAGGCCTCCTTGCCGAAGATGTAGTAGCTGGAGGGAAAAATCCAGGAAAACAGGCAAAGATCAGAAACCGAGAGAACAGGCCAGGCCAGGCCAGGCAAGGCAAGGCAAGGCAACAGGCTAAACAATACTCAGCGGAGAATGGTTGTATGAGTGGGTGTTATGTAGTGAGTGAGTGATATGAAACAGCTGAGTGCAATCAGTGCAGTGTGTAATCAGTGCAATGAATGATGGGATATGTAGTCCGGGATGCTATGCAACAGTTTGTGTTGTGCGAGAGTCAATGTAATGGAAAGGGTGACCTCTGGTGGTGAATGAACGGAAGTCCATGGACAGGATTCGTGACAATAATTGTGAGCAAACTAGGTTTTAACAAAAGGTAATTCGGCCCGCACAAGGGGGACATTTTCTCCGATCCGGCCCTCAACTTTAAATGAGTTTGACACCCCTGGTCTAAAGTCTAGGTGTTCCGGGGGTCTGTTGTCAAATATATTTAAATGATCAAATTAAATGTATGTTTACTATTTCAAATAAAGCCTGTATATTGTCAATTATTTAGCATTAGTAATGTTTTTAATGTACAGTTTTAAGAAACAACCTGTCACCACAATATTGCTTCTGTAAAGCGATTCTAGTAACAGTGACTGTTTACAAACAGAAAGCCAATCATAAATTGCCTCAACATTTATTGTATTAAACATTAAACGTATTTGTACTGCCGCAGATACGCTGTTTAGTCTATTAAACTGTTAAAATGTTGAACAATAACTTTAATGCTAAAAAGAAACTCCTTTTTGCAGTATGTTTCAGAAGACGGTCGCGTAACGTTAACGTTACCCGTTGCAGGCTATATTCATCCAAACAATGTCATTGCCTCATAATTTTATGAAAAGATTACGGGTTTTAAAAATAGTCTGAAAAGTGCATCAACGGTACAAAACTCACATAATTTAATTATCGGAAGTCATCCTTGTATTAGCACACATACAATCATAGTTTAGTTGTAGAACTGAACGGATAAATGTTAATCGTAGAGGACAGTTGTTTAGTTACTGTCACAACATTTTTGCGCCAGACAGTGTCAATCCGCACATCGCCCTCGGTTTCACCCATGTCTGGATGTCAAGCTCAACCGATGTCACTGTAATTTTAGTGAAAAGTTGAATATCAATGTGGTCAGACTTTCGCAACAAAACAAAACGGATAGTTTTGCTAGAGTGTACCGAGGTAGACACATCAAAATACCAAAAACAGATATAATGCAGGGTTTCAAACTTTATTGAAAGCACAGATCTCATACATGTGGATCTTATACTGCAATATGTATGTATTGTAGTTCCACAAACACATTTATCATAATATTTATTTCATTGTCTGTTTGTTTGCCACGTATACAAACGCCATTGTTAATAGGGTTTTCAGAAACGTCCATCTAACTTTTCTCACCTCATAATCAAACACCCAAACCTCAGCTTATCCTCCGAGTAATTTGTTGAGAGATGTTTTTGATGGTCCAACAATTCATGAACACAGATGTACATTTGTGGAACATTTTATTTGAAGTTACATGTAAACAAGTCTCAGCATGTCATCATTATTAATAATAATCAATAAAAAAAAATGTACGGACACGTGCGATGTGAAAAAATATAGTTGTGTAAATGTGAAGCAGTCTGTTTTATATTCGTGTTCTAAGCAGGAACATGAGAAAGACTGCACTGAGGAGAATGCAGAGAGTGCACACAGTGGGGACGACAATCTCTGTGACCATCTCCATGTGGCTGATCAGTGGATCTGGAGAAAAACAAAGGTAAGTCAGTGAGTCAGTGACAACTAATAAAAGATACATTCAGTGAAAACATAAAGGTATTTGAAAATAGCACTAGCACTGAACAGAAAACATGAAACATGACATCCTGAGCCCTGTACCTAAACTTCATCATGCACAGGCCAAACCTTTGGCATATCTGCATGTTCCTTATTTTCCTTGGACTTTCTTCTAGCTGAAAGGGCAAACAAAAGAAAATTCCTGTTAGAAAGTTACCATATAATTTCCTTCTCTATATGTTGTGCTTGGTTATAAATAGAAAATGTAATTTGTGACAGAATTTTCTTTTATTTGCCCCAGCTAGATCACTGCCGGCTGTGCTGCCTAGTGGGGAGAGAAGTCAACAGTTACACTAACCTGCCGCAAGGAGCTGGTTACTTGAGGTGCATGTTTCCAGTGCCTTTCTTTTCCAGCTTTCAATCTGTGGTAAACATTATCCAACTTAAATGCATAAGATGTAAACTGAGACATAATATATATTTATCACAGATTGCACAAAAATGCTTAGACTCTTGTACTGTTTGACTCAAAAGAAGAAATACACATTTAATTTAGCATACAATTTTAATGCTAAACTCAATGAAGTCATACCTCTCTCTGATTAGGGAAGCCATTCGAGCTGATGATGCGCTTGTAGTACTGAACTGATGCTTTTGGGTAGCGTGGTTTATTTTTGCTGTCAAAGTCCACGTAGTACAGGCCAAATCTTTCAGAGTAGCCCTCATCCCATTCAAACTTGTCAAGCAATGACCAAGTTGTGTAGCCTTTCACATTTACTCCATCTTTAACCGCTGAATGAAAAAACAAATGAAAATGTACAAATGAAATTAGTCTGTGGAAACAGGGAGTTTCCTTTTTAGAGCTATCCAAATGTACAGGCAAAACAAGTAGAATGAGTTTTTGGAGGACTTTTATTATGTAATGCAACATCAGATCGTTTTCAGATTCCTTTCAGGGGTTGTATAGACTTTATTTATCAACGTATGAAGAGAACTATGATTTGGAGCTCTGTAGAACGTTTGTGCTTGGATTGGAAGGAAGTCTTTTTAATTTTTATAGACATCAGTCAGTCAAATGGTCAGTCTGTAATCAAGGATCTGTAAATTTTAATTTGCATGTTCTAAAAGTTCCCTTTCATGGGAACTTTGAACTGCGTCCTCTAGGGGTCGCTATGGGGAACACCTCGTCGTGACCCGTGTCTGAAGCATACGTTGAAAAAACACCAACTCTTTGGCCGGCGACAGCCATGACGTCACTACCGGTGCGACTATAGTAGTTTGTAGTATGCTGGGTTCAGCCCAGGAAGAGCAGGAAATGGATGAAGAGAGCGAAGAAGCTGAGGCTGAGCCTTCTCAATCATCCTGCCCTGCGTATGATGAGCTTTTAGAGGTTATGGATCGCGCCACGGCGAGGCTTGACTTGCCATGGAAGCGAACTAAGGAAGTGACGTCGCGAGGTCGTCTCGAGTAACATTATCTTTCTGGCCATAACACTCCAGCTCAGGTGAGCCTTCCTTTCCTTCCTGATCTCCATACTGAGATCGAGAAGGAATGGAAGAAGCCGTTTTCCTCACGCATCCATCGGTTTCAGCATACCAGTTATGCGAATATCGAGGCGGTGCGCGAAAACGGCTATGAGAGAATGCCCCCTGTAGAAGAGACGCTAGCTAGCTATCTCTCTATGGGAGAGACATCATCTCTCAAAACTCCCTCCTTGCCATCCATGCCTCTTCAAGCTACATCTAAAATGAATGGCAAGGCATAGGCAGCAGCAGGTCAGGCTGTTGCTTCCCTGCACACGATGGCGGTGCTCCAAGCATACCAGGCTGATCTGTTGAAAGACCTGGATAAAGGCGAGGGCCTTTCTTCTGATGAGATGGCTGAGTTACGCCGCACCACGGATCTTGCTCTTCGTGCTACTAAGCAGGCTGCCTCTGCCATGGGCAGATCTATGGCGGCGATGGTAGTAACAGAGAGGCATCTGTGAGTAAACCTGGCAGACATCGGGAAGAAAGAAAGGGGCTTTCTTCTCGATGCCCCGGTTTCGCCCTCTGAACTTTTTGGTACATCCGTTGAGACGGTGGTCAAAAAGTTCAGGGAGGCGAAGGCGCGCTCAGCAGCCTTCAAAACCTTCATTCCACGAAGGTCCAGGTCTGAGCCCGAACAACCCAGGGGTCCTGGCCCGTCTCGGTTTGAGGATCAGAGACGAGCACAGAAGGCTAGTGTCGCGACTCGCGCTCCTCCTCCGCCTGCGGGTAGGGGTAGGAAGTATCGTGGGTCAAAGGGAGGTAGGCAAGACCTGAGGGATGTGATCCAGACAAGGCGTCAGCGCTTTCGTCCGGATCAGAGTAATACTTAGGTATCCACTCTTTCCCTCAGGGGGTGTATCATCTACCCTTTTCTTCCCCTTCCTAATTCCCCTGTAACCACCATCTCTCCACCTGACCGAGGTTAGGTGGAAGCTTCCTGCATAACAGTCTCCTACTGGACCTATGATGTTTTGGTTGGTTCTATGGCTTCATAGTAACCACGATACTGATGGTCCGGTCTAAAGGCTTCTCTTGACAGAGCTCCGACGCGGGAACCATGGTGGGTGAGTATGATCCATGTCTAATATATGTATATATGAATATACAGTATATGTGTATCTAACGAGACTGGTGGTTGTGTGTATAACCCTTCTGCTAGTTTTCTTTGCAGTGTTTCCGGGGACCTGTGTGTTTCTGTTCCTTTTCTAGGGTAGGGCCTCTATGAGCACCCCCTCTGCTGGGTTCAGAAACCGGGTGCTCGACTTGCAGTGCGTATTTCACTCGTCGATATATGTCAAGACGGTAAGTAAAGCCGGTTTTCGGCTTCATACTTCCTGGATCATGCGGCCATAACACAGGCTTCTGCGGGAGCCTTCGTGTTCATCAGGCCCCGGCGCATCACTGCAAAAATTTCCTGGACGTCCGGGCTGGGGTTACGCTTTCATGCTACCCTGACTGGTCTACCGTATCTGGGTCGCCCTGAGGGGTTTCCCCGATCACCAGGATATCCCCTCTTGCTGAGGCATCGAGCGGGAGGCATAGGTGGCATTACGAGAACCTTCCTGTGTAAATGCTGTCTCGGGCAGTGCTCCCCTCTTCTTTGAGTGTTGTATTTGAGCTTGCTTCTCCTGTTTGGCCCAGTACTTCCGGGTATCTGTAACAGATGCTTGGAAAACTCGAAATAAGTGCAGCACGTTAAGCTTTGTGCACTTTTCTCAAATCCATATAAGTGGTAAATGTGCACGTTATGCTTTGCGCACTTTCTAAAATCCACATAGTTGGTATCTCAGGTTACTTATGTAACCATGGTTCCCTGAGTAGGGAACGAGACACTGCGTCCTCTAGGTTTCTTGCCATGCTGCGGACGCAAGCTTCAGACAAAGAAGTGAATGATGTGTAGCTCCCGGCGCCTATTTATACTATAGTCGCACCGGTAGTGACATCATGGCTGTCACCGACCAACGAGTTGGTGTTTTTTCAATGTATGCTTCAGACACGGGTCACGACGAGGCGTTCCCCATAGCAACCCCTAGAGGACGCAGTGTCTCGTTCCCTACTCAGGGAACCATGGTTACATAAGTAACCTGAGACGTTTTTGTGAATCAGGTCGAATTGCTCAATTTATTCAGTCTATTCTAAGACAGTGGTTCTCAATGTTTTTGACTGAAAGGCCTCCCATTTTCCATTTCAATATTCATAGTCCATTCATAACCATCATAATGGTTAAGAGATTTCCTCTGATATTTCTGCTGAAAGTATGACAATGCTGACTGTTTTCAAATGTTTTTATTAACAGAAATTGGGAGTGTTGAAATGAATTAAACACGATTCTATAAGATTCAGGTTTTTCTATAAAAATAGTTTTGAGGGGAAAAAAGAAATATGATTTCAGTTTGATCATTTCATCTTGATTTCTTTTTTGTATTTATGGCATCTTAATGAAGTTTACATATATAAATATATATATATATATAGGTTTGTTCTGGCTTCCTTGTTGAGAACCACTGGTAAGAGCATTTAAAGATAGAAAGCCTAGATTTCTATATTGATTCTGACCTTTGAGCATTTCATTGATGTAATCCCTCAAGTACTGCATTCTCCAGTCATCACACAGTTCTGTGCACATCATCTTCTCTGATACACCATTTCCTGTCACGTATATAATGGGGTCTCCGTACTGTGTCTAAGAATAAAGAGATTTGAGTCACAAAAGGACAGTGTGCCATTCCTAGTCAGGCTACTGCCCACAGTCTGGAAGTAGTTTTTTACAGAAATATACCTTTACAAAGCTAAGCAGACGGCGGAAGCCCCATGGCACAGAGTAGAGCCACTCTGATCCAGGATCAGGCCACTGTGGGTCTACCAGCTCAGCCAGGTCACGGTCAGTGAAGTAGTTGTTTCCACGGTTGGAAGGAAAGTTCTTTTGTGTGATGTAGCGCGTAGTGAAGTGACTGATGCCCAGGAAGTCACAAGTGCCTCTGACATAACTTTTCTCATGAGGGCTGAAAGTAGGCAGGCGAGAACTACTCAGGCCCTGCTGGGCACTCTTCCTACCTGCAGAAATGAAACACAGAAATACTTATGTAATAATTGTAAATGATCATTAGCCCCAGCTAAATAATTTATTTATGGTTTGCTTGCCTATGTAGTCTTTCATTATTTGAGGATAGTCTCCATGGAAGAGTGGCGTGGCAAACCAGCCCAAGTAGAACTGGACATATCTTTCAGCAGCTTCTATATCACGCTGATTGTTGACGTCCACTGGTTCTCCCCAGTCAGCTGACAGGGAGATGCCCACCATTCCTAAAATGGCAGAAACACTTGTACCAGTTTGGACCTTTGTGCCTTTCAAATTTCAATATCTGAAATTTGTCTACCTTTCTGTTTGTTTCGCCACTGGGCATCGTATGTGTGCCAGACCTTAGCATGAGCCTGTCAATGCAGCAGAGGATAAAAATGAGCTTCATTTCACTGCCTTTGTATTCTTATCAGAAACAGTTATTTTAATAGTCAGTAATATTTTCTGAATAGTTTATCCCTAAATGCATGCTTATTTGCATTTTTAATTTTGTTTCTCTGCTGTCCATAATCAGAGCATTGCATTGCTAATTTAGCATAATAATTATTTCTGTTGTTCAATTATTATAGTCATTAGACTACAGTGGACTGCAGTGGATTTAATCACCTTAATGATATTGTGGGCAGCATTATAGGCGCCAGTACCCCTCATCTTCAGGCCAGGAGCATGTTCTCCAGTCTCATAACCCTCCACTGCAACAGACTGGAAATATGGAAGGGTGTAAGTGTGGACTTTGAACCAGATAATAAACTGATTATTCTCATGTATGTACTTTGATGTACATCAAAGTAACCGTGACTTGATTTTTTTTTTTTAGCTTCTATTATATCAAACATTTTGAAGAGTGAAAGAGATTGCATTTAATATTGTGGAATTTCTGGAGAAAGAACTGCATGAAAATTAATTACAAGCTGGAATTGTAATAGTGGATGCTACTTTTACAATTCTTACCCAAGGATTGTTGAAGGTGATCCAGTATTTGACTCGATTGCCAAATCTCTCAAAGCACAGATTGGCAAAATCATTGAAGAAGTTGATCATACTGGCATTTTGCCAACCTCCATATTTCTCCTCCAGAACCTGCAAAGGCACAGATATGATTTTGAAAGTTAAATCAATTTGATGTATACGCTTTTTAAAGATATGTACTCTGACATACTTATCATACATAGTTTTTGAAAGAGAATTTGCTGCGTCTGAATATTCCTAATTCACAAGTACCCGAATGACCTACTACTTCCAACTAGATTCTAATACGTGCATCCAATGGACACTTTAATATCCTACACTCTTAAAAATAAAGGTGCTTCAAAAGGTTCTTCAAGCGATGCCATAGAAGAAACATTCAGTCAAAGGTTCTTTAAAGAACCATCTCTTTCTTACCTTTTTGTAATCTGAAGAACCTTCTTTCACCACAAAGAACCTTTTGTGAAACAGAAAGGTTCTTCAGATGTTAAAGGTTCTTTATGGAACCATTTAGACAAAAAGGTTCTTCTATGGCATCGTGAAGAACCTTTATTTTTAAGAGTGTATGATGCCATAGGAGAGGAGCGAAGCAGTGACAGTGACAACATGGCGGATGTAGTACGTCCAAATTTCATTCATACTACCCATATTCATTCTATATAGAACATACTTTTTAATGGTCATGAAGTCCATTTCAAACCAAACGTAGAACCTACTGGACAGTACGTACAGTATGTGATTTCAGACGCAGACATTTTGTTTTACCTGAGGTAAGTCCCAGTGGTAGAGCGTCACAATTGGTGTCATTTTGTTCTCCAGAAGCATATTAATTAGGTTATCATAGTGCTCTATCCCTTTCTCGTTGATGTAGTCAGCTAAAAAAAACAATCAGAAAAACTTTTGGTAATTACTCTAAAACATTTCAAGAAAACTTTTTAATTTTTTTATTTGGCATAATTAATTTGAATTACTCTTAACGCCACTGGGCAGAATCCTTGGCCAGGAGATGGAAAAGAGATAGTGGTTCAGCTTCATGTCTTTCATCAGTGCAATATCATCCTAAAACATACATTAAAAAGGATTATCTTAGAACCAAAGCATCTACATACATCACTGTGTATTTCTGATCAAGAAATCATAGCACCTTTATTTTATAATAGCCTTCACAGGAAGAGTCACCAGTGTCATTCAGGTGAATTTTCCCTCTTTTGTGAGAAAACACATCCCAGATGCTCTTTCCTTTTCCATCTTTATCCCATGCTCCTTCTGTTTGATACGCTGAGCTGCCAGCGCCCCAAGAGAATCCTGAAAATGTATGCATACACACTTTGCTATTTATATAAAAATAGTATATCTAATTCTTGTGTATATGTGTTTGTAAATGCATTCATTATATAGAATCCTGAAAATGAATAATTTATCTAAAATAATATCAAATGTTACTGACATTCTTCGAAATATTTTATTTTGTGTTCAGCAGAAGAAAAGAAATTCATACAGGTTTGTGACCGCTTGAGGGTGAGATGACAGTATTTTCATTTTTGGGTGAACTATCCTTTTAAGTAAGACAGGATTATTATTTACAGTGTTATTTACTTGCTTTATACTTTACATATTTTGCATATTCTGTGTGATATATCACTTGATATATTACCGAATCGATATATTATTCTTTATATTTTAATATTTGTTCTTAAAGAATACACTTCTATTTGCTGTTGTTTGTAAGTGTTATTTGCTGTTATGAGTAATGCTTTACCTGAAGCAAATGTGCCATATTGAAATGATCCTATTTTGTTCTTGGTCCAGTCAAAGTCTTCACTGGCAAAAATGCACATTGCCAACAGAAGAATGTGGCATATCCTCAGCACACTGTGTTGTAGCATCCTCTTATTCTCATAGGGGTTTGTTTTTCACCAGTAGCACCTGCACAGATTAAAACAGACTCATTTTACTTACAGGCACACCTTTGAAAATGTTTCCTCAATTCTTAAATAGGCATATATAGAGACACTTTAGGTCAGTTTTCCTCCTTTAAAAAAAAACATACTCAGAGTGGTCAGCTTCCAAAGCATTCGAAGCTGAGGCATATCAATGATGCATCCCAAACTAAAAAGCTGTCACAATCCACGTGCAATCAGCCGTAAATGCACTAAAAAATGTCCAAACCCAGATAAGATCAGATGAATTAACTCTCATTTCAGCCAGCTATAAGACAAACTGACACAAAAGGCTATCAGTGACAAAAAGTAAGTCAGTTTGTCAAGAGCCGCCAGTATGAAAGACATCTCAGTAGTATTTATCCAGAAGAGAGGAGATATAAGTTTGTATCTGAAGGAGAGAGGATGAGATGATGATTAAAATGCTCCCTTCTGTTCGCAGGAACCAGCAGCTTTGCCCTGTCTCATGTCTCTCTCCCTCCTCTCACCCTCTCTCTCAGATTCTCCCTCTATAGATTCGCACTCAAGCACATATAGACATATACCTGCTCCAGGCCACATATTTGTCTCGACTGGAATCCACTCCAAAGTGCCAGAAGGTTACCTAAGCTTCTGAACTTCATTCACCCTCACAAATCTGCCCAGTGCCTGTGCGCTCGCGAGCACAAAACAGTAGCGAAGCATCTAGTAGATCCGAGCTCCATTCAGGAGCCACACACAGGCTCAAATACCCACTATTCAGATTCAGTGGGTTGAGAGAGGAAAATGCTGCTCCTAACATGTTTTATAGAACTGAACATTTGACTCTGTAAGCAAAGTTGATGCTGGTGTGGGTGATACATTTGCGTTTTGGTCCCCAAGGGAGAAATACAAATTTATGCTATGAAAAAGGGGAAAATGTTCAGATTTCAACCAGCATTTCTAAACCAATTCTGCATTGTTTTTTAATAAAGGATGGATGTAAATAAATAAATAGAATAAAAATAAATAAAATAATAACAATTGGTTGTTTACACACGTGGGCAGAATTGTTGGTACCCTTGGTAAATATGATCAAAGAAAGCTGTGAAAATAAATCTGCATTGTTAATCCTTTTGATATTTTATTTTTTTTAAATCACAAAAATCTGACCTTTCATTGGAGAATAAGAATTTAAAATGGGGGGAAATAACATTATGAAATAAATGTTTTTTTCTCAAATACACGTTGGATACAATTATTGGTACCCCTAGAAATTCTTATGAATAAAATATATCTGAAATATATTCCCATTCATATTTACAATTTTGAGCACACCAGGGTGATTATGAACATGAAATTATCCAGCCATGGCTTCCTGTTTCACAGAAATAGAAATAAGAGGGAAAACAAAGGCCAAATTCCAAATTAATCACCCATCACAATGAGAAATCCAAAGAATATATTTCTGAGGTGCAGCAAAAGATAATTGAGCTTCACAAATTAGAAAGTGGCTTTAGGAAAAGAGCTAGAGCAGTGAAAATTCCCATTTCCACCATCAGGACAATAATTAAGAATTTCCAATCAACAGAAAATGTTCTGAATCTGCCTGGAAGAGGATGTGTGTCTGTATCGTCCTAATGGACGGTGAGAAGGAGAGTTTGAGTGGCCAAAGACTCTTCAAGGATCACAGCTGGAGAACTGCTGAAAAAGGTTGAGTTTTGGGGTCAGAAAACCCTAAAAAAAATGATCAAACAGCACCTACATCACCACATGCTGTTTGGGAGGGCTTCAAGAAAAAAAATGATCTCATCCAAAAACAATCTCCAGCATATTCAGTTGTCAGACACGACTGGAACTTCAAATGGGACTGGCTTCTATGGTCAGATGTAACTAAAAAATGAGCTTTTTAGCAACAAACACTCAAGATGGGTTTGGTGCACACAGGGATAAAAAGTACCCCGTGCGTACAATGAAAAATACTGCTGAATTTTGTATGTTGTGGGCCTATATTTCTGCTGGAGGTCCTGGACATCCTGTTTAGACATATGGCATCATTGATTCTATCAAATATCAACAGATAAAAAATCAAAAAGTGACTGACTCTGTTAGAAATATTATAATGGGCCATGTTTGGATCTTCCAACCGGACAATAATCTTAAAAACAACACAAAAATGGGTCACTGGGCACAGAACCAAGCTTCTGCTATGGCCATTCCAATGCCCTGACCTGCACCTTATAGAAAAGCAGTAGGGTGAACTGAAGTGGAGAAGCACCGTCATGGAGCTGGGAATCTGGAGTGATTCTGGATGAAGGAATGGTCTCTGATCTCTTGTCAGGTGTTCTCTAACTTGCTGGAGGTCCTGGACATCCTGTTTAGACATATGGCATCATTGATTCTATCAAATATCAACAGATAAAAAATCAAAAAGTGACTGACTCTGTCAGAAATATTATAATGGGCCATGTTTGGATCTTCCAACCGGACAATAATCTTAAAAACAACACAAAAATGGGTCACTGGGCACAGAACCAAGCTTCTGCTATGGCCATTCCAGTGCCCTGACCTGCACCTTATAGAAAAGCAGTAGGGTGAACTGAAGTGGAGAAGCACCGTCATGGAGCTGGGAATCTGGAGTGATTCTGGATGAAGGAATGGTCTCTGATCTCTTGTCAGGTGTTCTCTAACCTCATCAGGCATTATAGGAGAAAACTCCTATACTATATTGGCAAATGGAGGTTTCAAAAAGTATTGAATAAAAGGGTACCGTTAATTGTGTCCAATATGTATTAGAGAAAAACATTTATTTCATAATGATATTTCCCCCATTTTAAATTCTTATTTTCCAATGAAAGGTTAGAGTTTTGTGAATTTTTCTGTGAAAGGATTAACAATGCAGATTTATTTTCATAGCCTTCTTTGATCATATTTACCAAGGATACCAACAATTCTGACCATGTGTGTAGCTGTTAGAGGATAAGTTAGTCATTTATTTATAATGTATAATGTTATTTTATAGAGTGCCGAATATAATATATAGAAGTATATAAAATATTTGCATATTTTCCCCTTGCTTAAATACTACTATAATCCAATTCCGACTGAACTAGGATAATAAATATAGACCAATATTATAGAAAATTATGGTTGGATTGATCTCTACTATGTGTGGCTGTCATTGTGTCATTACTTGCTGGTGCCCCAGTTCAAACATGAATACAGTTACAACATGCATTGAAAAGAATGTTGAATTGTTCCAGAAAGTGTTGACACTGCACTTTTTTACTGTCCGTTTATGTTCCTGTGTTGTGTGTTTAGGTGTGTATGAAGGAGAATCTGTTCAATGTATGTTGGTTCATCATATTTACATGTGTTCTCTTGCATCTTCTACTGATGTGTTTAAGCTTTTACATGTGTGCATTTGAGTTTCTGTATGCACATATATCTAAAGGCTTTTACAAAACATAGGCAGCATACTGTATGTGTTTAGCATATCAATACAAAAACAGACTACAGAGAGCAGCAGCAGAAAGAGTATGAGCATTCTAGCACTCCCTGTTTCTATGTACCTGCTGTATTTAAGGACCGTCTTAGTGGCCACCACGAGCTGACATGAACATCTTTACTAAGGTCCTCGGACTAGTCAAAAAAAACAGGTATGTTTGCGGTGCATTTGGACACCAAATTTTCGAGTTTCAATCAGATCTGCACCTCCCAAGAGGACTGTATTAATCATTGCAGAAAAAGGCAGACCAACATCCATGACTCATTACAGATTTGTGGAAGAGAGTAAATATATAGTTCTGATCACAGCCATACCATTTAGACAGCCCTGAAATAACATACTGCTATGCTTTAATTGGCAAACTGAATTGTTCCACACATAAATTTACACTCTGGAACAAATTAAATTAACTTTAATTTAAATGTTATATCATAAACATTTGGAAAGAAAAGAATCCATTTAAAATGGATTTATTTCATATTTTTATAGAAATTGCTTGATTGTTGATGTTTGAAAATGTGCTAAGAGTATTTGACTTTTTTCTCTAGCAAACTGGGGTCTGTGCTCCAACGTGCCTTCTACGGGTCCAGTGGGAGGGTAAGAGTTTATTTGGATGGCAATATTTTATAGATTATCCCTGCATAGTGACTCGGCATTGAGTTTGATGCTGATGAATAATATATCAGTAGGGAATTTTCTGTTAACTGTTTGCCACTCTGTTTATTTCTTCTTATACTGTTTTAGCAGTGTTTTAAAAAGATATAACATAGGAAAATTCGCTGAAAAAGAAGCTAGGTTTTAGTTCAGGGTATCTGTATTCTCCCAAAATTATTTTAATCCTATTGTGCTTAGTAAATACTTGAATAAATGTACATGTTCAAGTGGCGGGGTTTTTTTTTTACATTAATTTGTGTGTTTTTCAGGTGACCCTTTTCGAGCAGAGGAACTTTGCAGGTCGGCGACTGGACCTGACCTCTGATTGTCAGAAATTGAGTGAAAAAAATGTTCCTGACAGATGCAACTCTGTCCAGGTGGAGAGTGGAGCGTGAGTACATGGTAGTTTTGTATCACAAGACCTTATTTTAACATTTATAAATCCAACATGAATGATTACGCCACATTTTGATTCAATCAACATTTTTATAGCTAAACTAAATCATTTTTGCTTCTTTTTTTTTGTGTTAAATGTAATGACATTTTGCCAAATCAAGCCCATTTAGATATGCTTTGCATTTCAGCTGTGATATGTGTTCTTGTGTAGATGGGTGGCATATGAACATGAGAACTTCCGAGGACGTCAATACCTGTGGGACATGTTTGACAGGGGGGAGTACAACTGCACTGATAGGTGGTGTGCTCAGGGTGACCACATCTCCTCTGTTCGTGCTGTGAAACAAGTGAGACACACATTTTATTCAATAACAATAAAAAATATTAAAAAACAAATGTAATTTCCACTGGTTGTAAAAAAAATTCATGAAACATGTGATGGTATGATCCAAAATCATAAACGCAAAAATGGTTTGTTTGCCTGTATTTCATGGTCTAGGACAATAACCCTCCCCGTGCACAGCTGTTTGAGAGGGCAGGTTTCTCAGGCAAGAAGACAGAGCTGCATGATGACATCCCCAACCTGATGAGCCGTTACAGCCTTAACAGAGTGTCCTCCGTCAGAGTAATGGGCGGAACGTGAGTACAGTTTCACTTATGTTAAAGTTCTGAGCTATTTAATCTGTTCAGTGTCGTGTGTGCATGTATTTATCAAAAATACATCAGTCACATTTCCCACCTCTCTCTCCTGACCACAGCTGGGTGGCGTACCAGGAGCCTAACTACAGAGGAGCCCATTACATCCTGGAGAAGAAGGACTACAACAGCTTCTCTGACTGGGGTGCTCAAAACAGCACCATTGGCTCAATTCGCCGCGTCCGGTTCAGCTAAACAAAATGAAAAATGTCATTATGGTAATGAAAAATACCCACATCTGTCAGCTCTTTATACAAACAATACACCAGCTATAAGTGAAACAAACCCTACAGAAGACCTATTTTAGTAATAAACTGATGAAAAAGACAAATATTGTTGTTTGTGCTTACGTTATCAAACAGGAATTACATAATTCATCAGGTATCTTGAAGATGAAAAGTTCTCCAACAGCTCAGGAGATTTTCAGATGCAAGAATGAGTGTTGTGTTGCCCTCTAGTGGTGAAACACATCATGCGCATTGGAGTTTCTGCAATGTCAGCCTGTCTGGTATATTGTTACCTGGCATGTCAGAGCCACCACCATCTTAAGATAGTCTCTTAGCACAGCTCCAGAATTGTTCCCAGGATGCTACAGCACTGTTTTGTCCTGCCCTGATGGGACGCGTCATTAGACATGGGATGCTAATAGGAACTGTGAGCTCACAGCTTTGCCCTCTCTTCTATGATCCGAATCCTTTAAAGAGCAGCTGTGGAGCTCATCTGTGTATATTTGAGCATACTATGAGGAATTCACGCTGGCTTTAGCTCTGTGTTGGACTGACAGACACTGACTCGTGCTCTCTAAAGGCCGGTGAGGTATTTCTGTGGGTCGTGGGAGTAGCAGTTGTTGTCGTGCTGATGACATTGTGCTACAATCTCTCTCACGGTCACCACAGCAGGTACCCACCACCAGTGTAGACACAGCAGAGGGGTAGAAAGAACGCAAACTGGTTTAAGATTATGTCTCACAGAGAAGGAAGTACAGGGAATGAGAGAGCCAAGAGTGAAAAGAGGTTTATGTGATTATAAACAAATGTTTGACAACCATTATGTTAACCACTGGCAGTTTATTTATTCTATAAAATTAGTATTACAGCTAGTATTGTTCCTATTAGTGCTGATTTTGCTGTTACCACTGCTGTTGCTGCAGTTACTGTTGCTCTTATACTATCGTGGAACATGAAAATGTTGCCCTAGGATTTGGAGTTAATAAAATTAAATAAAAAATCCAGTTATTTACAGTGAGACAGGACTCTAGTGAAATAATATAATATAATATAATATATATTGTTACATTTCTAATATAAATGAATTCATAATGTAAGTGAACAGCAAAAACAACCTTATATTTCACAGAGAATATGCTGATTTGAACATACAGATACATGTTATGAACTTCCATTCAAAAGTTTGGTGTCACAAAATATTTCTATTTCAAATAAAGGTTTTTCTTTTGAACTTTCTATTTATTAATGAATCCTGAAAAATGTAGCATGAAATAAATCACAATTTAAATATATTAAAATAGAAGAAAGTTATTTTAAACTGTAATAATATTTCACAATATTACTGTTTTGCTGTATTTCTGATCAAATAAATGCAGTCTTGGTGAGCATAAGAGACTTTAAACGTTAAAAATCTTACCAACTTCAAACCTTTGAACAGCAGTGTATGTGCAAGCAATAGAAAATTATAGGCAAATACAGCTGTTTTGCTCCTACATTTAAGGCCTGTGATTTAAACAGAAGAAATAAGAATGCATACACAGTACGTTTTTTTTGGGGGGGGGGGGGGGGGGGGGCTCCGGGCAGGAAGTCCATCACAAAACTTTTTTCCCTCTGTACCACACACAAACAAACAGTCAGAGTCTGACCTTGAAGGTGGCATTGCCTGTTGAAATGGAAGGATCCTATGTTTTTTTCCAGTAAGCCAGTTGATCACAGATGAAATTGTAAACCAATAGACCACCCATACACAGCATTCCTTTTGCTTGAGTTCAATCTCACAAAACATACATCCTCACGGCAACCCGCAAGTCATGTTTTAACAATTAGAATTTGAATCCTTCTTTCTCTCAGTGTTTATATGGTATGCATGTTTACATTTATAAACATACCACACATTAGTTGTACTGTAAAGCTGTTTGCCCTCGTTTCCTATTCTTTCAGTGAATGTCTTTACTGTAATCCATAAGCCAAATTTCACAGTCCTCATGTTACATAATTACAGTACTTTGTGACAGAGGGCCAAACAAGCACACACCTCACAGTGCTGCACACCTTAATGGCAGTTATCTCAGTCTGGTTTGGTTTTGTTCACACAGTGTCACAGAGTATTTAAATCCTTAGTTACTTCCTTATGAAACAGCTTCTATCCAAGTGTGACCCTCGATCTTCAGCAGTGTCACAGTGAAAACTGAATTCACTCACACTCTCTTAAGGCGAGGCAGTAACAGACATGAATGTCACATTGTTTCTGTCAATCCATTCTGGGAAACTCCTCCTGCTTGATTTAGGCAAAGTACATTGACACCAAAGAGGTTTAGTTCAATCATTGAGTTTATAACAAAATGAGGAAATATCATTCAAGATATAAGTGCATTTCAAAAAGTATTCTGATTTTGCCTGTGTTGTCCCCCATTTCTTCATGTAGCTGATATATTTTTAGGTAAGCACTACTAAATTGAAGATAATGTAATGTGGTAGGTATCCTAGTATATGTCATACCATATATCCTCTGTGCTTTGACTCATTTGCAGCATAGATATCACTCCATCAATGTTCTTGCGCTCTCAGACATTTTGCTTGGTCTATATTACAGAAAGATGATCTCACCAGAAAATACCCTGGAAGGCTTAAACGCAAACTCTTTCATGTCTGACAAGCTATTTCAGTATGATTATCAGGAAAATCTTGATGCTGCATGCCGCTTTGCAGCGTGTCATCTTGTTTCAACATGTTTTTGGTCTTTCAATCAACAAAGAAGGGAAATGCCTGGGGAAATTGCATGCTCAATGCTAATGGCATATCTATGTTTGAAGGAATTTCTTCATTATCTGATAACAATATCTGATAGGAGGCGCCAAGAAAGGTTGAACTCTTTCTTAAATCGGTTTTAAATCGCTTTGATGTGAAAACAGTGGGCATTTGAACACATTTTTGAGCTCATTATTATGAGGCTGTACTGAACTGTTGGCACAATTACAAGAACTAGTTTTATTCAGCAGTTTTAATTATCTTCAAGCACTTTTTTTCAATCTAATGGTTTATTGAGAGTTCGAAAGCAGAAGAAGCTAGAAAAGCATAACAGTTTCCTGATACTTGTTACTAATTTGTGAATGTTGTTTTGGCATTTTGTTAAATTTTAGATAGTGCTACACATTCGTCCAATGCACAGTCAATTAGAATATGATTAATAAACCCTAAGTTCATTAACAGATTATGGTCTTAGAGTTCAAACTTATTTAATTCATGCATGAATTTCATTGAATTAATTAGACATGGTTGTGCGTTATAGGCTATGAATACAGCAATGCCTCATTCTCAAAGCAATAATGTATAGCCTTCTGGAAAGAGTTATTTGGGCTGTTTTGGGAATAATGTGTTGCCTTCTGGAAAGAGAGCTCTGGACAGTCTCAGCCCGCTCCAGAAGTGCTTATACTGACCCCATTATGGGCGTATAAATGTGGATGCTTAAATTAGAGCTGGTCTGCATTCACATCTTATTGCCAATCCCAGCTATGGACTGTGAGAGGGACCATGAAGCTGTAATCTAGAGCTTGTGTGTGCGTGTGGTGTGCCATTCATGGGCCTAAAATCAAGCACAGTTCACCTCAGGCACTTGGAGTGACTTGAGACTTGCCAGTGCCACCATTTTATAGAAACAGAAATTATGTTTCATAACTTTATAAAAAATATATTTTTTTTTTTCTATGAGCATATGTATTTATTTGCTTGTGTATGTGTGCATATTAGAGAAGAGAAGGAGTAAAACATAGTTCATGCATGTGAACATAACAGCTTCTTTCATGGTTTAAGTCAATAGAGTTTGTCCTAGATGTGTGAAGGTCCAAAACCATGCACTCTAGAGATAATAAAACTGGCCAGTCTGTCTGGACCAAGATTTCTTTTAGATAGCTCATATTTGGATTTCATATAAAAATGGTCCTGAACCTACTGATAATCAAGTTTTGTGTGTGTGTGAATTTGTGAATGTTGTTTTGGCATTTTGTTAAATTTTAGATAGTGCTACACATTCGTCCAATGCACAGTCAATTAGAAAATGATTAATAAACCCTAAATTCATTAACAGATTATGGTCTTAAATTCAAACTTATTTAATTCATGCATGAATTTCATTGAATTAATTAGACATGGTTTTGCGTTATAGGCTATGAATACAGCAATGCCTCATTCTCAAAGCAATAATGTATAGCCTTCTGGAAAGAGTTATTTGGGCTGTTTTGGGAATAATGTGTTGCCTTCTGGAAAGAGAGCTCTGGACAGTCTCAGCCCGCTCCAGAAGTGCTTATACTGACCCCATTATGGGCGTATAAATGTGGATGCTTAAATTAGAGCTGGTCTGCATTCACATCTTATTGCCAATCCCAGCTATGGACTGTGAGAGGGACCATGAAGCTGTAATCTAGAGCTTGTGTGTGCGTGTGGTGTGCCATTCATGGGCCTAAAATCAAGCACAGTTCACCTCAGGCACTTGGAGTGACTTGAGACTTGCCAGTGCCACCATTTTATAGAAACAGAAATTATGTTTCATAACTTTATAAAAAATATATTTTTTTTTTTCTATGAGCATATGTATTTATTTGCTTGTGTATGTGTGCATATTAGAGAAGAGAAGGAGTAAAACATAGTTCATGCATGTGAACATAACAGCTTCTTTCATGGTTTAAGTCAATAGAGTTTGTCCTAGATGTGTGAAGGTCCAAAACCATGCACTCTAGAGATAATAAAACTGGCCAGTCTGTCTGGACCAAGATTTCTTTTAGATAGCTCATATTTGGATTTCATATAAAAATGGTCCTGAACCTACTGATAAAGCTTTATCTGTCACGCTCCTCCCTGGGCCACCTGATGAATGTCTTTTCTTATCTCACATAGATGATAAATATATGATAGGCTATTGCTCTATGTCACGGATACGGGCAAAGGAAAAACTTGAAATGATAAAACAGAAATGCTTGAAAGGAAAGTAGTTCATAGAGAAGGATTTGATTAGTTAGCCCATGTGAGATGTAGCAGAACTGAAACCCTGTGTTTGAGTTTGTGTCTGTATTGACCATGAAATATAACAGTGAATGAACACCCACCAATATTAATATACATAATAACAATTATTTTCTTATTTATTTATTCATTCATAAATTAAAAGTTATGCTGGGCAGTCTGTTCTCTGTTGTGATTGGTTGATTTGTGAGGCCCTAAATCTAGCAACTTCAAAAACAGTTGTGTTGTGCATGTTCTTCCTACGAAGATGGATAAATTGTAAAGAATTAACAGTGAAAGTACAGTTGTTGTGTTTATCATTTACTTCTGCTTGATTTGACCCTTAATAAGTATTACATTGGTATATTCATTGGCGTATCATTGCTTTGACTTGAATAAAAATGGTTAATTTAGATGTTAGAACATGAAGTACATTTTTAAGTTAAATGTTAAATTTTTTGATGCTGAAACTTATAACAGTCACAAACAAATCTGTAAATCTCTCTTCTGTATTTCACACGTTTCTGCCTCAAATCTTCTCTCTCTGCTCAGAGCCAGGCAGGGACAGGAAATTGAGAGCTGATCTGGTAGTGGTCTGGCCTCCCAACCCTGAACTGCAAAGCCACTCGCTTTGAAGTTGGGAGAAGAATCACATGCAATTACTTGCGATATAAACCACGTTCTTAAAAAACACATCCTCTGCCTCTTTCCTTTTCTCACTGAGGGCTTACATTTTTTTCTCAAGAATTATGAACTAGTGGGAGAGTCGTTGACTTGCCAAATGCTGGGAATTCAATATACAGCAATCAGGGAGAGATTTAGAAACAGTTGAATGAATCACGCCATAAAAACATCCCACCCGTTCCTTCCAGAAACATGCAGGAATACACACAAACACACAAATTGCATGAATTCATTACCCACAATACCTATTCCTTACATTAAGTAACTTTCTCTTTGTCTTTACTTTTAGCCTTCTCTAATGGAGATATATCTTCAGAAATCTTCAATCACAGAGAAATTGTTACTCAGAAAAATCTGGAACTGCCACTGCTTTGTGCCCAACACCCTGGCCTCTCAGAAATCTAAAGCTGTGTATAGAAAGAGTGGTAAGTAAAGGAGTGGAAAACTTCCTCAGGAGAGAAAGAATGCAAAGTATTCCCAAGATGACCATAGTACACAATCAGAGAAAAGGAAGAATAGAGAAATGTACGTCTCTCTTTTTATTCCCAACTTGGTTAAAGCATATTTTGGACTGTTTGCATAATGTTGTTATATGATATTTTAGGATAAATATTAACCTTGACATGATTGTGATGTGTTAAAATTTGTTCTCAATGAACGCTTAGGGGGACCATGTTTATTTAATCCTGACAATCACTCCTTTGGCAAGTCTACAACCCCAAATCCACCTTCATTTATATTGTTCAATAAAATAGTTAAAATATTGATATCTTTTTTTGAAAATAGTAGGGCCTACCTTTTTTACTTTAAAGCATAAATCTAATGAGAACACTTGAAAACAATTGGTTTGCAAGAATGTTTAAATAGTTTACTGGAAAACAACAAAAACTGTGGTTAAAATTATTTTTGCAGTGATAATCATAGTATCACAGTGTTGTTCTGTGAAGCATTCAGGATGTTGTGTGCTGTGATACAGTACACTAAAAGATAGCCACACAGGATCAGTTTACTCACAGATCAATGTTCAGTCCAAAGACACTACAGCGGTTTAAGGGGTACTAAAATAGCACCTCAGTGCCTCAGAATGCAGCCTTGAAAGTACTTTTTGAGTAATTTAGCTAACATAATGAAGTTGGCAGTGATCATACAATAATATTTAAGTCACAAGAGGAACAGAATACAGAAATGACAGAAAGAAAGCAGTGGGGGAAAAATAACCCAAAGTTATCTTTTTTGTAGAGGAGTTAAGTTCCTCTGTTTTTCCTGCTCCTGTGTCAGTCCAAATCAGAGCCGAAAACATACACACATTCTTGGTAAACTCATACTCAACATTACTTTCAAAGCAGAGGGTTCTTCCTGAAAGAAGTAGCTTTTTCCTTAAGTCTGTATATACTCTGTCTCTCTTGCTTATCTTTGAGGAAGAGTTCCTCTGACCTCTGGCCAGACTCGCACGTTTCTCAGTCAGGCCCGTGTTTCCTCACCTTATAGTGTTGTGGATCTTGCTTATTCAAGGACAAAATACATGTGAGTTCAGCCAATCTATTGTTACTGTTTTGACCGGAGTTCAACTTTACATTAAGAGAGTTTAGAGGCAGAGAAACGTAACTGAATAATGTTATGTTTTGAGCAAAACTGAACTGAATAACTTTGTGTTTAGAGTGAAAAAGTACAAATAGTCTCACATACAATAACTTAAAGAAAAGTATCTTAATGAAACATAATTGTAATCACTGGGGTAGCCATTTCAACATGGGAAGTCAAGGGGGAACTAGGAGCAGAAACTCCCTATAGCAGTGCCTAAGCGGTGATGAAAAGCACCAGCAGAGAGGACCTGTGGGTGTCTGGTCAGTTGACAGTGAGACAAAGTATGTGTAGCTGTTCGGCCCGAGAGAACAAGTGTGTTTGTGTATGGAACTGAACGCCTTATCTCCAGCCTGTACTGACGCCATAGTCTTCCTGTCTCAAATCTCCTCCATTGATTTACTCTCTCCTCTCTGCCTTTCCACCCCTCGCTCTCTCTATTTCTTTTTCTCGATCTCTTACTTAATTCAGCTTACCCCAAGGAGCCCTGCTGGCCCCTGGAATGGTCTTCTCCCTTTTCCGTCCTCTCTCTCTCTCTCTCTCTCTCTCTCTCTCTCTGATCCTCTCTCCTGGAGATTAGATGTAGTCTTTGTACCCACTGACGTAAACACCGGTTGGCACAGATGCACGCAAAGTCTATTACTGCTGACGGGACACGCCTGTCTCTGGTTATGCAGGTTTACTGATGAACGCAAACACTTGTAATCTTCATATCTCTCTGTCTGTGTTTGTACATCTTTGCCTCTGTTTTTCTTTCTTTTTTACCCCCGAAGCGTACTTGAATCTCAGCAGAGGTCCACAGTTGTACATTTAATAATTTTAATCGTTAATGTAATCATTTATTCTTGTGTGCCACTTTGAAGATAATAGTTCTGAAATGACGAGGCACATGATAACTTCATTTGCATCGACTGTGCTGCACAAATGCAAAGGGAATTGCACGCTAAGTGAAGTAAACTCTTTGTTTACTCGCACAAGTAAGAGTATGAGCTCTATCTCTCTCTATCGTCTAGAAGTTTATGGCCTGCTCCGTTGGCGCCAGGCGCTCTGAGACTAGACTAGACTACAATCAGCTACAGCAACAGAGTGGCCTGATCTCGCTGAGTTTCTCTCCCTCTGTATTTAGCCTACTTCCTTCCTCGGGTTCTCAGATATTCTCTTTTTGCTTGCAGAACAACAGGCATGCTTTAAAAGCACACAAAATGAATGGAAGGAGTCAGCTTTGCACAGCAATGCAGAGACTGTTGTATATTCAAAGAGAAACTATCTTTGAATTACGTACTCCTCGGATATGCTGCTTAGCTACAAGAATTAAATTGTATATGGTGGGTTGTTGTTTTGGTGTTCTTTTAATGAATCTGGGTAAATGAAGACTTGCTCCCTTTGTGATGTTACATGCTTAAAACAGATATTTTCAATGTAGATCATAGAGCTCCTGTTGATTTGCACCATCTTAAAGAACATAATTTGCTGGTCTAGAGAGTGTACGTTTTAAAAAAAATAAATGATATATACATTATATTTTAAATTAAGATAATATAACAGAAAAACAGAAAAAAACTACAGCCTGCAGTGATGAGTTTTGTTTCTGACCTCTTTATTTTATAATAACAGTTAGTTCCGGTCTATTTTTGTAGGTAGTGTTTTTACAGGTTGCATCATTATGCCAGTAGGTGGCGGCAAATGACTGTCTTTAGGAGTGAGTCATTTGAATCGTTCACTAAACTGATTCATTCAAAAACTCTGACTCATTCAGGAGCAAAGCAAGTGAATGTATAAGATTGTTATTTGAATCATTTTATCAACTAATTGACTGTACCAATTCATTCAGGAACCACACTGTGTTGTAGTTTTCATTGTTGGAACAAACACAGACAAAATAACTGGACATACACAGTGTCTAAAATGTACTCAATATTAACTGATTGTTAATTGAATAAAAGCAGATACATTATATTCTATATATCAAAGCAATAGCCCTGCTTCAAATAACTTCTTAGAAACAGAAAGTTGTCATTGATTACCTGCTGTGAGCTATGGCCATAATACAGTTTTGCTCATGAAGTATCGTTATATAACTGTATATTGCTGAAGAACAAATTCTGGATAAACTCTTAAAACTCATACAATCATGTAGAAAGGACATGCTATAAATTATTGTGACAAATTAAATACATTGAAACAAAGATGTTGGTACAGCACAATGATGAAAACGTTAACAATTTACAATAAAGTTCATTAACTACATTAGTTAACATGAACTAACAATGGAAAAGTACTTCTAAAGCATTTATTCATTTATTAATCGTGTTCGTCCATTAAAAGTCCAGGTAACTAAAACTTAGAAGATCCGAAAAGTTCATGAAGGCATCGTAAATCTAATTTAATAAATCCATATATATCGAGTGGTTTAATCCATCACGTGTGAAGAGATATGATGGCTGTATATGATGAACAGATTTAATTTAGGCTTTTATTCACAAATAAACACAAACATAGGCTGAATCACAAATGGTAAACACGAAAGTTTGTGTATGCATAATGTGAGTGTGATGCACCAGAGCCAATGAGGTTTGCTCTAGAATCTTTGAGCTTCTGTGTTTAACATGTGTGACATGCTATATATGCATGTCTAAAATTTAGATGTAAATAAAAGCCTTAATTAAATCTGTTCATCATATAAAGCGATTATACCCTCTTCACAAGACTTGGATTAAACCACTTAGATTCGTTTTTTACGCCTTTATGACCTTTTAAAAGTTTTGCTTAACTGGACTTTCAATAAATGGACAGAAACCTCTCAGGTTTCATTAAATAAATATCTTAACTTGTGTTTCAAAGATTAACCAAAGTCCTATGGGTTTGGAGCAACATGAGGATGAGAAGATGATGACAGGTTTTGAATTTTTTTAATTGAACTATTCCATTAAAAACTTTTATGAACTTGAGCTAATAATGCTAATTAGCTAAAAGCTAATAATAATATATATATAACAGCTGTAATATATATTATCAACAAAGATGAATAACTACTGTAATGGATGTATTTTTCATTGTTAACGTTAGTTAATATTGTCAGCTATATATTTAGACATAATATTACAATTTCCAGAGGAGTAGAGGATTCTGCTTTTGTTAAGGATATTCCATTTTTTCATACATATTCCTGCCATGTAGAAGCATCACTTTTACACAGCGGACATTCATTTAAGTCTCTGGCTGTCTCATTGTCTTCACCATAAATGAGGTTTTCCTTGCCGAAACCCTGTTTTGACTGCCAGAACCTTCCAGAGGAGACCGATTACACTAATGTATGTCTGTGGCTACGACTTCCTGCTACCATAGGCCACACCAGCAGTCACAAATCAGGTCCTTACCACACAGCTTCTTTACATTGTCTAATTGCGCATTCAATTGAATTGGAGATATTTTCATCAACTCATGCAATCTCAGCTCAACTCACTTCAGCCTATATTAGTTGTACTTGTGTCATCTGAATGTATTTTGACTTTGTTTTTGTCTCTAGAGCATTTTGGCCGTATTCATGGAACTAGCGCCATCCAGTATGTAGTATGGACCCGAGAAAAGGCCTTAAGGGATGTGAGTGCTCTCTTTTTCTGTCTACCACTGTCTCGCCTCTTTCCCTAAGGTCCATTAGGAATATGGGGCTTGTTGACATGCTATTCCTGTTGGGTCCTGCTAGACCCCATCAACAAGACCATGTCTGTCCAAACTGAATGGACTAGGGTTATTTTTGGGGGTGGTTTGGTGCTGGTCTCTCTGTCTCTGCTCCAGACTTCTGCTGATAGACTATCTAAGAGACTTAATGGGAGTAGCTGGACTTATTAGCCTGACGCCAGGCTACAACAGTTATCACCCTCTATGATAAGTGAAGGGAGAAAGCCCAAGGATTCTGCCACTAAAGTAGGAATGGAAGAGCACTATGCAGTTTGCTCTTGATGCTGACAATTTGCAACAAGGGTTTTCACCATACTAAATGTCTGTTATGTATGCTATGTCATTCACCAAAGCAAAAAGGGGTTTTATATATATATATATATATATATATATATATATATATTGCCGTTCAAAAGTTTAATGTTTTTTAAAGAAGTCTCTTATGCTCATCAAGGCTGCATTTATTTGATCAAAAATACAGAAAAAAACTGTAATATTGCAAAACGTTATTACAATAAAAAATAATGGTTTCTATTTTAATATCCTTTAAAATATTTATTTCTGTGATGCAAAGTTGAATTTCCATCAGCTATTACTCCGGTATAAAGGGTCACATGATCCATAAGAAATCATTCTAATATGCTGATTTATTATTAGAATTATCAATGTTGGCAACAGTTGTGCTGCCAAATATGTTTTTGGAAACTGTGATACTTTTTTCAGGATTCTTTGATGAATAAAAAGTTGTAAAAAAAACAGCATTTCATCAAAATATAAATCTTTTCTAACAATATAAATCTTTGCTATCACTTCTTAACAATTAAAAACATTCTTGCTGAATAAAAGTTTGAATTTCTTTCCAAAAAAGAAAGAATAAAAATGTACTGACCCCAAACTATTAAACTGTAGTGTATATTGTTAGAAAATATTTCTATTTTAAATAAATGCTCTTCTTTTCTAAACTTTTTTTTTTTAAGTATCACTGGTTCCAAAAAAATATTAAGCAGCACAAAAAGTTTCCAGCACTGATAATAAATCAGAATAGAATGCTTTCTAAAGGATCATGTGACACTGAAGACTGGAGTAATGATGCTGAAAATCCAGCTTTGCATCACAGCAATACATTAGATTTTAATGTGTATTAAAATAGAAAAACGTTATTTTACATCATAATAATATTTCACAATATTACATTTTCCCTGTATTTTTATATAATTGTGCAACAATTGCACAACAATTAAATAGTAGTGTAGGGGTATTACTAATAGTAGTATTTTTATTATATTAAAATAATAAAACATAACTAAATAAATTAATTAATAATGCATAGATTTTTTTAGTTGTAAATATTGTAATATTATTTAATTAACACATACACACACACACATAGGTACATGTTGCTCCTTTAAGAGTTCGGAAACTTGATACTGTGTTTGCGCAACAATCAGCGCGGCCCGCAGCCGCCAAAGTGTCTAGACGAGCACATGATGGGAATCAACCAATGGCTCCACTGCTCTCCTCAGGGGCCCCGTGTGTGTGTATCTGAAGAAGAAAGAGGGTGAAACGGCGAAAGACCATCGAAGAATCCCATTAATCTCACTCGAAACGAACCCTCAAGACATCCTATGTCCGCCTATCCACCCGTATCGACCACTTTGCCGTCATTTTCTTTCGCGAGGAGCGCGTGGAATCTGAATAAGGATTATAGTGAGATCCATTCATGTGCTCGGCGTCATTAAACTGCTGCAGAAGGTTTGCTTGAAAAGAGGGTCTGTTTCGGAGATTATCGACGTTTTGCATATCGTGCATTTCGTGTTGTTCAACAAGAAGTTTCTCATATTGTTGGGGAATGTTTGCAGACTGGATGCACCGCTCCTCACGTAGTGCACTATCATTATTCTAGCCATCCATTTGCTACAGTGTTGATATATTGTAGCAGTGGAGTCTAATGTTGGGCTTTGCTCAGGCTCTGCTTGGCTGTGCATGTGAGCACAGATCATCGATGTCGGACAGCGAGCGCACGAGCGTTTGGAGTCTCCCCGGTTCTGACCAAACATTGGGAAAACGGTTGCAAACTGTTTAAATTGTCGTATGTTCAGGACGAGACGCACGGGTCTGGTTCGGCGACTCTGGAGAAGCCGTTTGGTCACCGCAGGCAAAGAAGGGGGCGATGGTGGTCCGGATGACTGGAGTGACAGCAATCCCGAGAAGATCCCCAGAACGGAATACGCACCGGGAAACAATGCGGGCTCGTGCAGCAAACGCGTAGAGGAACGCGGGGAACCGGGGATCCTTATTGATCATGATGGACCCCTCAACGAGGGGAGCGAGGGCAGGACGGTAACATGCTGTTTGTTTAGAGACCTCCCCAGGGGCAAAAACAGACTTGCTTGTCGTCTAGAACATAGGAACCACAACAACTACAGCAGTTTGAGTGGCAGGGAACGGAAAAATGGTGCCGTGACCGAGCAAGAACTCAAGAAGTGCACTTATGCGTTTCTCAAAAAGTTGAAAGAGAAGTCTCTGGATGTTTTACTGGAAGCTGTGGAGTCTCAAGGCGGGATGCCAAGTGGATGTGTTCTGGTTTCACAGACTGAAGTGCGAATTGGAGGTCAGCTGGTGTCTCCACAGTACCTGCTGTGTCGACTGTTCCGCTGGCCAGACCTGCGGCTCTCCTCTCTCCTCAAACCGCTCTGTCACTGTCAGAGCTTCAGGGCAGAGGACAGCCAGACCCTCTGCTGCAACCCCCATCACTACAGCCGCATCTGTGGACCAGTCGGGGATGGTAAGGAAACCTCTGAATGTTTTTAGTCAAGGATATAATGACTGTGCTGTTCATTTGAAGTGTGTTTTCAGCCCTGCTGAAAAAAGCAGAACTTGTTTGCTGGTCTCAGTTGGTCTCCCAGCCAATCCAGGTTGGTCTTTTTGATGCTTCTAGAGGTGTTTTGGGCACTTTTCGGAAGTCCACGTTTACCTAGGCCAGGAGACCATCTTAAACAATTTAAGACCATTTTAAACTAGCTAAGACAAGCAAACCATCTTCTGGTGGTTTAAGTGTTTTGTTGTAGCATCAAATTAGGCAAAACTAATATAAGTGTGATTTTTACTCAAAGCGCGGGTGAATGATAGGGAGGGGAGTTGGGACAGTGATACTCCTGTTCAGGAAGTGGAATTCCCAACTAGAATCCCTCTGGGATTCTCAATTTCTCTGCTCCCTCCCTATAAAAAAAAAAACACTACCCTAACATTCTGTTTAAATGAACTCTTGTAGATAAAGAACAGAATTGATTGAACAATGGTCTTTGAAGAGGGTCATGAAAGAATACACACTTTAAACATGTAACATGCTGGTTTAGTGACTGCACAACCATACATAAAAAATAAATGTCTAAACCAGTATGAATTGCACTGTAGTCCTACAAGAGACCTTGATATGCATACAAAATGTTACTACAGTCCATTAGCACCAACACTAATATTCAGTGGTTAATAGTTTTAAAGTCTCATACATTAAGTGTTTTTCATGAAGATTTAATTCTCTGCATTAGCAAAATTGCAGTGTTTCCACCCGCTGTAATAATGTGATTCAGAACAGGTCACTTTTGATTGGATTCCATGCATTCTTGTGACGTCACATGACGTCACATCCATTGTCTTTTTGATGGATGCTTTTCTTCACCTGTAATTTCCATACCAGCTGGGAACATTCTCATTTGCTGTAGAAATGCTGTCACAGTATTACATCTCTAGGTTTAGGTCTGGTAATATAGCCTTGAAAAGTCAGAGATGTGTTCAGTTTTAGAGGGATGCTCAATTAAAAGAAAAATCGAACTCCATTCTCCCTATTTTCAGACACACCGCCTCCTCCCTACTCCCATTTCTCCCCCTTACTAGAACATAAGCCACTGAGTAAGTCATTTAGTCTTTCTCAGTTCATGTAAGCAAAGATTATTTGAAATAAAGTATGTTGTTTTAACCCTGTATGGCATGTATTTTAACAGCAGTCAAATGGAGAAAAGATTACATTTTTTATCTTGTCATTTTGCAGATTCTTCCCTCCCAGTGATGCCTTACATAGAAATCGAAGCCACACGTTCACTCGGTGGCATATCGCAGGACTATTCAGGTTGGTGTGCAAGTCTTAAGTAAATTAATGCATTTAAAACGGGGGAGGGGGGTGGGGTGCGTTGAGTAACTACTGCCTTTGTTGAACCTGAATATCAAATGGCTTATACTTATGCTACACTTAAAATGTTGCAGAAGATTTCTATTTCAAATAAATATTCTTTTGAACATTCTGTTCAACAAAGAATCCTGTAGAAAAATGTATCTTCCACAAAAATATTAACCAGCACAACTATTTTCAGTATTAATTATATTAAGCACTAAATGTAATACTGCTCAAAATTCAGCTTTGCCATCACAGGAATACATTTTAATATATTCAATTTTAAATGCATAAAAATAATTTTTAGTATATAAATATAGAAAACAAAAAACTTCTTTCAAAAACAAAAAAATCTTACCAACTCCAGTCTTTTTTTATATATAAATAATGTTAGTGTGTATACTGAATGTGATCCTTTGGTTCAGACTTGAGGTTTTCAAACGGTTAGCTTTTTGTTAGCATTTGGTCAGCTAAGCTTCTCTATCATTCATACAAACATTCACCTCTGAACATAAACTCTCAGTGCTTATTTGATGGTTCTTGAAATTCTTAGACGTCATCCACCAACTTTTCAGCACTGAGTCAAAATTAGATTATGAGCAACAATGGGCAGTTTTGTCAGAATGCTCACTGGGGGACTCAGGGCCTCCTGAGCGCTTATCTGCTGTGTCTCACAGTACTGTGTTTATTATTACCCAGCATATAGAGCTCTGAAGACAAGGAACAAGATCCTCTCTTGGTGTGTCACATATGTTCTTTCCTCCATTATTTTCATGTTGTTGCTTCCTGCTGAGTTTTGCAATGCAAGCCCTGGCACAGCCAGCCAGTTGCATTTTAAAATAAGGTTTAAATTACAGGCCTCACTGTGGCTTCCCCTCTTCCTGACAGAGCACAGGCCAACACGCAATTTAACTAATGAAATCCTGCCTGTCTCTGCAGAGATTCTTTACAGATGTTGACAAAGAACCGACTCTATCAATTGTTGGAAAATTATTTGCCCCTGTTTTTTAAGGGGCATGCATATTAAGGCTTTTTAGATCCAGTTACGTTTTTTGGCTGATTTATTGTAATTGCGTTTATGCGTGATCGCATGTGTCTGTCTGCATATTTCTCTCAGTTTCTCCTCAGTATTGTGGCAGGGAGAAATCATTTTGCTTTTTCATCCTGACACAAGCTGTTAGCTTCATCTTAGATAGGGATCAATATGCAGTCAACCACAAATTCATCATCCAGATGAATGAGCAACAAAATGACTAGCAAAAAAAAAAGATTTGTTCTTCAGTATAAGGAAGTGTGTATGTATGCCTAATTTCCATCTATTATGTCACTAAAAAGGAAGGATATGGGATTGTTCATCCAAAATGAAAATTCTATCATCATTTACTCACTCTCATGTCATTCAAAACCTGTATGACTTACTTTCTTCTTTAGAGCATGAAGGAGTTATGTTTTGAAGGATGTTTTGACTGCTTTGTCTATACAATGTAAGTGAATGGGATCCAAAACAACCTTGGACCCCATTGACTTTCACTGTATGGATTTAAAAAAATAAAAAATGTCGTCTTTGATGTTCCGCAGAAGAAACAAAATGTTATTCATGTTTTAAAGAAGGATGAGTAAATGATGATAGAAGTTACATTTTTGGGTGAATTGCCCCTTCAAGTGTTATCTTAGAATAAAGCTTTAGACGCACAGATGTTGGCTTACTTTTGGGGCTGAACAATTTAGACCGCTGCTATTGTTCTAGAGTTGTGAAAATACTAGAAGTGTTCTAGAGTTCTCTGGCAGTTCTCATCGTGGCATTTCCATTATCACCCCTCTAAGCTCCCCCTACCATTCACTGGCTATGTGGAAGGGTCTAATATGTGGAGGGAGATCTAATATTTGGCACAGCAGGACAGACAAGACTCCATCCTCTCCTTCCCCCTCTCATTTTGTGGTGTTGGTTTAGGCTAGGCACACAAGCACCAAGAATGCTTTTGCAGGCACTAACAACTGTGCATGCAAAAACAGAGCAACTTACTAAAGGAGAGGTTGAAAGCTCCTAAACGTCATCATAACAATGGCATTGCTTACATGATTAAACTAGGCAGCAAATATGGGAATTGGTTGTCTTTGCATATGATCCAAGTAAGTTAAATATGAAAATTAAACAATGAGGCACTCTATGAAAAGCAGATGAAAAGATTCTTCTGATAGGTCTTTTGCATTGGTTTCCTATTTTGCATAGTTTTTCCATTGTATTTATTTTAAATCCAGGAAGAAAGGTAGTTTTATGCTAATCTTTATGAAATTTTATGTCCTTCCTTTCTGTCTTTTCCTTGCATAGAATTTTTTTTATATATTTGAAAGCACATACTAAGTGAGCGGCTAGAGAATCTGAGATAATGATCATGGATTTCAGTACCCCTCCTTAAACTAAATTTACTTCATTAACAGTGTGTCCTCTGCTGTCTGTTTGGGCCAGAGAGGGTTGAGTCTGAGCAGAATGAGGGCACAGGCCCAGGGCTTTAGATCTTCTCGCTCAATAGAGTCTGTGAAGCAAAATAATGCCATCAGTCTGTGTTTGAGTTAATCAGACTGGATAGGCTGGCGGCTGGGGGGTCAGGGGGTCGCGAGCCTTCACTGAGTGGTCAGAGAGCTGAATGCTGGCCCTCGGAGGGGGAGAGGGGGCCCCAGTCGGCCCCGCGCAGGGAGAGAGGAATGCTGAGGCAGGAGCGGGGGGTGTTAGAGTCAGAGATGACAGATTTGGGCCTGTTAGTGGGGGTCGTTGCTTCTTCAGTTTCGAATCCTCTCCTGATAGGATTGGAGATTTAAAGAATAATATGTACTGTGTACCATCAAAAAGAATAAGGGAGGTGAAATGAGAGTGGTCTAAACATTGACATTACTTGTCATGACAACACATTACTGTAGAAAGAAGTGCGCCACTGGGACACCAGTGGCTTTCAGAAACAAATAGTTATTTTAAATAAGTATTATATTTAATATAATTTTTAATTGTATTATTTATTTGTTGATTTAATAGGGACAATGTACATGAATGAACATCTGCATTAAAAAAAAATAAATAAATATCCCGGATTATAGGAACAATGCTGTATTCATTGTTATCCAGCTTTATAGTTATATCAACAACAACCACAATAATAATAATTATATATTTTCAGTTTTTGTTTTACTAATCATCCTCAAACTTGGTCAAATAAAGAAATTTTTTTTAGAAAATTTTAAAATGAATTCAGTTTTAATATTCATTTTATTTATTTGCAAAACATATTTATTAATTTATTTTATGAATTTGTTTATTTAATAAGGACAATGCACGTTAGTATATCATCAAAATATAAACATGCCAGATTGTAGCAACATTCCTAAAATGATTTATATTCAGTATTATAGTAATATTGTAACGGGGCTGACGAGACGTGAGACGTGCGGATCCATATGCAAAGCTTTATTGAGCAGAGAGGTCAGAAACACAGGCAGGGTCAAACAGGTATATGGCGGGCAAGACACAAGAATAATCCTAGGGCTAGCGAAGGTCAACAAACGGCGAACAGAATCAAAAAGGGCGAGACTAAAGGGATAAATCCAGGAAACCAGGCAAGGATCAGAAACCGAGAAAACAGGCAAGGCTAAGGCTAAGGCAGGGAAACTAATGAGGGCTCTGTAATGTAGCTATCTAGAGATATGCGCTAAACAATACTTGGCAGAGGGAAGGGATCAGAGTGAGTGTTAAATAGTGAGGGAGTGATATGAAACAGCTGGGTGCAATCAGTGCTGTGAATGATGGGATATGTAGTCCGGGAAGATATGCAACAGTGTGAGTGCGAGAGTCAATGAAAATGGGAAGGGTGACCTCTGATGGTTAGCCGACGGAAGTTCATGGGCCGGATTTGTGACAGTGCCCCCCCCCCCCAAGGAGCGGCTTCCAGACGCTCAAAACCCTTTAGGATTCCGGAGGGCGGTAGAGTGGAGGCAGAACAGGGGGAGGGATGGAGGGCCACCTGGAAGTGGAGAGACCGGGCACTGAGGCAGGACCGGTGGAGCAGAGAGCCAGGGCGGAGCCGGCAGCACAGGTGGAGCTGAAGACCACCACAGCAGAACAG